>NC_081429.1:12910018-12999978 GCF_949786415.1 Peromyscus eremicus | reverse complement strand
AACAGTGGAATTTGCTGGAATCAATGAAGATTATGATGGGTAAATATAAGTTTGTATACTAGATTTTTAAATTATAATCAAGGAAATATTTTCCAGAAAAAATAATCCAGTAACCATATATATTTATATAAGTCTTGGAATTATTAAACATGTAAATGAAGTATAAAAGACAGTTTTACTCTTCATATTAATGGTACCTATTTCAGAGAGAGATGTTTATCATGTATTCATGATAGAATCAAAACTAGAATTTTGTGTTAGGGTATGTAGCAAGTACAAGATGGTGTTAGAATATGTATAAAGTGATTTGATCTCATGTTCTTGAACTGATCTGTCTGTATTCTTGTGAGCATCAAGGATGGGTTTAATGTATTATGAGCATATACACGGACATTTTAATTTATATGTAAAAATTCAAAAGGCTTGGCATGGGTTAATATTAAATATTGTACAACATAAATGCAACTGATAACCAAAGGATTAAGCAAATGAAATTCTGAAAGAGAACAATAGCACTTTCAACTACAATTGGTTTGCTTACAGCAAACCGCTATGCAATACATGCTACTGGAGCTATCCACAGGGTTATAACATGACTTTAACTTCACTTCTTTTACAAATTTGTCCAAAGAACTTAGAGGAAGGTCTTGAATGAATAGACATATCAATAAAAATATATCTGTAACTGAAAAAAATGATACTTTTAGAATCTTACAAAAATTAAAAGTATTTTCTGTGCAAAAACTTTTGTTAATCTGGTAGAACAATTATACTGTGCAGTGGAGAAATATCTGAAAAATGAAAATTCAAGACTACAGTTGAAGAATTAATGACATGTCAACTGAAAAATCTCCAGGCACAAAAATACTTATTTAACTGCTTCCTCAATCCAGCTAAAAGAAAAATGGAAAAAAATCCCATATTTTAAAGAATTTGTTTGCAAATAATCAGGTAAGGTTCCTAAATAAAATTCTCAAATATCCAAGGTGAACAAAAGCATTTATAAATAAAATAAAATGTTACTTAACACTTAAGTAAAAGTACTGTTGACCCTCATATACATGAATACTAAATGTTATGAACATGCCACTTCTCTACAACTTTATTTGAAAATTATTTATAATTCAAACAATATCTTTTCAAAATACATTTGAATTAAAATAAAATTTATCATTTTTCCCTTAATAAAGATGCCCACATACCTCAAAGAGCCTATGTACATATGCAGAGCACAAAACCAATGGTCATAAGTGGAGAATACACTCCTTAAAAACCAAAACAATGAAACCAAGTTGGAGAATTCAACTACAAGAGATACAAATTTATTGTGAAGCCAAAACAAGTATAGTGGTATTGTCTTTCCTAAAAATCTTTATAAGATTCAAAATAGATAGCTCAGTGATACATTATGAATACTTAGAAACTTAATTTATGCAAAGCAGATATTCCAAACTGAGAAGGATGCTGCATGTTTTAAAAGAATATTACTGGGAAATTTACTTTTCCAACTGGAAATAGAATTTAAGATACCACTTCCAGTTTTACATAATTCTCCAGTGTGTAAGAGATCTGCATATGTACAATAAATCTTGTAATGCTGGGAAAAATAGGAATTATACTTTTGCCTCACAGTAAGATAGAATTTACTAAATAAGATAAAATTTTAAATATGATTATAATACTCATATATGATCACTATTCCTTGCTCAGAGTGGTCTCAAGTTCTAGTTAGCTTGGCCACAAGTTCCATGAAAAGAAAGCAAATGTGTCCTGAGCAACACTGAATCTAATTGTTCAGTTACTTCCCTTCAAGAAAGCTTTACAAACTTAGAAAGGACTGGTATAACACTTCATGGTACCAAGTAAGCAAATTCTGTCAGTCTTGCTGCCTTCCAACTCAGTAGTTTAACTCTCTACTTCACATGGCTGGCCATGACAATTAAAGTTATTACGTCTAAACCCCAGTTTTTATCAGACAAGAAATGAGGTATTAAGAACAATTTCAGAAAGGGAACACACTAATATAATATGCTGGCCTGACATACCATCTACACAATATGTTTGGTTAAGTATGTTGTTTTTATTCTGACTAGTCATGTATGTGCTAAATAAAAGTAAGGTAACTGGTGCAAAAGGACAGGACACAATTTGGCATAAATTTGTCACAGATATTGATACATCATCATTCTGCAAAATTCTTATTTCAAAATTAAATCTTTAACTGATGTGTAAAGACACTAAAATTGTTTATATTAATAGGGTAACATGTAAGGTTAAATAAGGACATGAGAAATATATATTTTCACAGTGCAGCTACATAAACTACCCAACTACATAAACCAAATATCACTAAATGTACAAGTAGTGCTAAAATCTGATAATATAATTGTGGAGATTTAAATGCCCTATATTTCTCAAGCACAAATAACCCAGACAGAAAAAACAGAGAAACATTAGTTTTAAACCATACTGTATAATAAGTAGACCTCACAGACTTTAACAAATGTTGTACCTAACAACTATTGACATATATTTCTTTCTTTTTTTTTTTTTTTTTTTTTGGTTTTTCGAGACAGGGTTTCTCTGTGTAGCTTTGCGCCTTTCCTGGAACTCGCTTTGGAGACCAGGCTGGCCTCGAACTCACAGAGATCCGCCTGCCTCTGCCTCCCGAGTGCTGGGATTAAAGGCGTGCGCCACCACCGCCCGGCCTGACATATATTTCTTATCAGAAGGGGAATATTATTTAGAATAGACTATACCTTAGGTAACAAAACCTGTCTCAACATATCTTAAAAAATACAAAATAATTATATGTGTTCATTTTGACCACAAAAATCATATAAAATTAGAAACTAGTAAGATAGACTGAAAACAATGTATAGCTATATCAAAAGTCAGTGACATGAACACCAACAGTCAATGGATCAGCATGTAATTTAAAAAATAAAAAGTTGAAACATATGCTAAATATTGAAACATGACATAAAAGCAATAAAGCACAAGTTTATAGCAATGAATAATTACATCATAAACATAGAATAACTTCAAACTGGCCGTCTAACAATGAAAGGAAAGAATAAACACCCTAATTGTCGTGCTAGAAACCTCATCCAACTACTGAGGGATCTGGATGCAGAGATCCATGGGTAGGCCCCGGGTGGATCTCTGGGAGTCCAATTAACGAAAATGAGGAGAGTTTATATGAGCGGGAATTGTTGAGACCAAGGTTGGATAAAGCACAGGGCCAAATAGCCAAACGAATGGAAACACATGAACTATGAACCAATGGCTGAGGGGTTACCAACTGGATCAGGCCCTCTGAATAAGTGAGACAGTTGATTGGCTTGATCTGTTTGGGAGGCATCCAGGCAGTGGGACCGGGTCCTGTGCTCATTGCATGAGTTGGCTGTTTGAAACCTGGGGCCTATGCAGGATTGCTTGGCTCGGCCTGGGAGGAGGGGACTGGACCTACCTAGACTGAATCTAACAGGTTGATCTCAGTCCTTGGGGAAGGCTTTGCCCTGGAGGAGGTGGGAATGGGGGGTGGGCTGGGGGGAACGTGAGGGGGGCGGGAGCGGGGAGAACAAGGGAATCCGTGGCTGATATGTAGAACTGAATTGTATTGCAAAATAAAAATTTAAAAAAAAAGAATATTTAACAGGAACAAGCTAGAAATGAAAAAAGACGTCCCAGAAGTAATGAAAGTAAAACTAAACATACATAATGCAACACTTCTTTAAAAATATTTTTTTAATTTTTAATTCATGTATATCATGTATATCTGTGCCTGTAGGAGCCAGGAGAGGGCATCAGATTCACCTGAGGTGGAATTACAGGCATATGTGAACTGATGACCTGGGTTTTGGGAAGTGAACTTGGGTTCTCTAGAAGGAAGAACAAGTGCTCTTAACTGCTGAACTGTTTCTCCAGACCCCAAATGATTAGTTTAACACAACATTTTTTTTCTTTGAAAAAATAACTGCCCACCCGTCAACTAAACTAGGAAAACAGAGAAATCCAAGTAAGTAGAATTAGATTAAAGAGAGCCAGTAGAGCAGACAGCATAAAGTCACAAAGAGCTAGGAGGAAAGAACTAAATGCAGTCATGTTAGATCAATATGCAATATGTGAAAAACTGATGTGATAATTATGAAAAAGGCAACCTCCCATTAGCTGTAGTTATAAAAAGCAAATAAAATAAAATTCCCAAGAGTAAATTTTACCAAGGAAGTAAATCACTACAATGAAAATTACAACTACATAGTAAGTTCCAGGCCAGCCTAGATTAAATTTTAGATTTAAATTTAAGAAAAATAAAATTAAAAAAACTTAAAACTCTAATAAATATATTTAAGGACACTGTACAATAGTGGATCCTGGAGGCTAAGTTAGTTTTGGGAATGAGAAGTGGATGAAAAAGTGACGGTAAGTATGTTCAAGGAGGCATTTGTGTATGAGGAATGACTTCTAATGTTGTATAGCACAATAAGATAATTGTGATTAATAATTTTTTACATATTTTTAAAGCAGCTGGCAGAAAGAACTTTGAGTATTCCCACATACAAAGAAATGATAAATTCTTAAGTTGGTAAATATACCAATTATTTTAATCTTATTGTTGCATATTATATTAATGAATTTATAAGATTATACAAATTATGATCAACCAAGAATCATCAAGAAAATAGGATTAACAGACAAAATCAATAGATATATCATACTAAAAAAAAGTGAATCTGAAACAAAAAAAAAACTTACAGGTAGCCAAAAAAATTACCTGATAAAATTCAACGTCTGTTACTTTCTGAGGCAATAAAAATTTTCTGCACCAAACTGGAAACTGATGGAGAAGGATTATCATGAGTCAAAGGTCAGCCTTGGCTATCTGGTGAGTTTCAGTCAGTTTGGGCTATAGATTAAGGCTCTGTCTCTTGTAACAAAAAGAAGAGATGGGGAAGAATTAAGGAAAAGAATAAAGGAAGAAAGAATGAAAGGAAGAAAGAATAAAAGAAAGAAAGAGAAAGTAAAGAAAAATGATGAAATGATGGAGAAGGAAGATTAGAAAAGGCTCTAATATTTTCTTTGATGTATAGTAAGTAAATTTCTGATCATTGTAATCACTCTATTTTTAATGTATTTACACACCTGGGTAAAGACAAGACTCAATGTAAATATCATGGATCAGTTTTTGAAGTAACAATGCATTCTTTATATTCTACATACCCTCTCTCATGTGTACAATGTGGAAAGACTTTTAGCCATTCTTCCATGCTGCCTTGTCAATCACTTTGTGGTATCCTTTGCTCCTTTGCTGCACAGAAGATTTTTAGTTTCATGGGGTCCCAATTATTACTTTGGTAATTACTTGTTTATAGTGTCTGTACCAGTGACCTGCTCAGAAAGTATTTAGCTGTACCAAAGAATTAATCATTAATCCGTACCATTTGGGTCTGTACCAGTGACCTGCTCCTTTTTTTTTTTTTTTTTTTTTTTTTTTTTTTTTTTTTTTTTTTTTGAGACAGGGACTCTTTGTGTAGCTTTGGAGCCTTACCTGGAACTCACTCTGTAGACCAGGCTGGTGTCGAACTCACAGAGATCTGCCTCTGCCTCCCAAGTGCTGGGATTAAAGGCACCACCGCCCGACAAATTGCTCTTTTATGACTCACTTTATCACATGGAGTCATTCTGTACTGTACACCCTTTTTTCCCCAAGAAAAATGGGTATTGCTGTAGCTACCCTAGCTTAAGATAATGCTTAAACTCTTCTTTTCGACTTCAACTTGAACCCACTTTGTTACAGTTGTATCCGTTTTTCTCCTTGACATGTAGGAACTATATTAAAGGTTGTTCTAAAATTAAAAAAAAAAAAGAAAAGGCTCTAATAATTGACTCCTTTGGTTATTTCACATATACACAAATATACTAAAAACATAGGATGATACCCTTAAAATTGTGGGCTGTATATCAATCAATAAAACTCATTTTTAAGACATACAATATACACTTTTAAATACATTAAGAAACCTGGAATTTAAAGATTAGTACTTGAGTTCTTCAGGGGATTCTGAATTCCCACAGTTACCTTTATACTTATAAGTTATGATATGAATGTTTTTTAATCTGACCCATTATTCACATCTTGATGTCTTCAACCTCTGTGTTATAATATTAGTTGGGACCCTAGGGATGTTAGTCTTAGTTTAGAACATGAAGATGAAGACTTCATGGTTCACATTTCTTTTCTCACAAGTAGAAGTATCCAGTGCCCCTACTCTTTAATCCATGTGAGCACATATTGAAAAAGTGGTCCTATGTGATATAGTAAGAGGGTAATCACTAAATATAGAATCTGTTCTTCTGGCATTATTCTGGCTAGTGTTTTGTCAATTTGATATAAGCCAGCATCATCGAAGAGGAGGGAGCCTCAATGAAGAAAATGCATCTATAAGATTGGCTTGTAGGAAGCCTGAGGAGTATTTTTTAAATTATTATTAATGATTGAAGAAGGAGGGCCCAAGCCATTTTAGATCATACTACCCATGGGAAGTGGTCCTGGAATGTATAAAAAAAACAAACCTAGCAAGTCAGGAAGCAGCACTCCTCCATGGCCTCTGACTTTAGGTTTCTACCTTGAGTTCCTGCCCTGACAGTGATGACGTGATATGACAGTTGTGAGATAAAAATATCCTTTCCTCCCCACTTTATTATTGGTCATGATGTTTTATCACGGCAATAGAAACCCTAACTATAGCTGAGCATGGTGTCTCAAGCCTTTGCTCCCAGCACTAGGGAGGCAGAGGTAGATCTCTGAGTTCAAAGCTAGCCTGCTCTACAGACAGAGTTCTAGGACAGCCAAGGCTACACAGAGAAAACATGTCTCAAAAAACAAAACAAAACGAAGCACCCTAACTGAGACAAACATTTTGGTCCTTGATTTCACGACTCCAGAAATAACTGTGTAACTGCTGAAGGCAGCTAGCCTATGATGGTTTATTAAAACAGGCAGAGTATACTCAGGGGATGGAACACTAACTGATCAGAAATGCAATGATGTTTATTTTCAATATTTTCTTTTCAATTTTTATGAGAGGTTTTGCTAAATTAACTAAAGAAAACAAAAGGGGATTTTGAATAAACACTATTAGTAAAGCCATTAAACTATTTAAAGGCAAAATGATTGTAGAAAATTAAAAAGGCACTAGAACTAATATATTGAGTTTAGGATAATTACACAATACAGTCTCAATATAAAAGAACCCATGATTCTCTGTCCCTGGGGCTGTATGTCACTGATTGTTCATTTGGGTAGTTACTACGTGGCTATGATATATTGGTGAAAATATTAGAGACATTTTTAAAGGAAAGCTATCCAATATTCTTGGACTGGAAGTTTAATTTATGAAGATTTTACTCTTTCCCAAATTGCTGTCATGTATTTAGTGTAGTGGTAACAACATTCCTTCAGACTGTCCTTTGTAGATACTAGCAATAAAATCTTATATTGCCACTGATATGCAAGGGCCTAGAAAAACAAAAAAGTTAAAAAATAACAAAATTAGAAGACTAATTCTTATTTGCTTCCAATACAGTTTGTAGAGCTATGTTAATCAAGAGATTGTTAAAAGGATGTCAGTGGAATATAACGGAGAGTGTGTATAAATAGAGTCACATGTATGTATAGAAGGTTGATTTTTGGCAGGGTACAGATGCAATGTAGAGACTATATAGTCATTTACAAAAATGCTATTAGCTGCCTGGCTCTTAAAACATACACACAGGTAGCATTATATGGAGTGAACAGACTATATATTTAGAAATATATATGTATATGCATATGCATATATATATATATACAATAACATTTAGTGAAAAAAGTAAATCATGAATTTGAAGGAGTGGGTAAGGCTTGGATAGAAGAAAGGGAGAGGAGAAACATAATTATAGTCTCAAAAAAATTAAAGACCAAAAAATTACATATAAATACTATTAGCAGGGCTAGAGAGATTGCTCAGGGTTAAGAATGCCTGCTGTTCTTCCAGAGAGCCTGAATTTGGTTCCAAGAATCCATGTCAGTTGGTTGATAACTGCCAGTTACCCCCGTTCCAGGGGATCTGACATCCTCTTTTGTTGTCTGAGGGTACCTACCCCCATGTCATGTTCTTATACAGATACATGCATACTCACAAATAAAATGTAATAAAAATAATTTGAAGATGTAAATTGATATTGGATTCGGAACATTGTATGTATATATGTAAAGATATGGACTTGGATTCCTACTTTGTATTATACAGAGGAATTTATAATGAACCTTAAGTATATATGTAAAATATATTCTAAGAATATGGGGGAAAATTTTTTTACTTTGAAGTTGGTAAGGATTTCTTTCACATGACATAAAACACATAATATAGGAAGAAAATTGCAAGTTGGACTTCACAAAAATTAAAACCTGCTTTTTCAAGAACTTCTTTTTCTTTTTTTTGTAGGGGGCTTGATACAGGGTCACACTATGTATACCTGGTTGTTCTTGTACTCACTATGTAGACTAAGCTGGCCTCAAATTATAGAGATCCATCTGCCTCTGCTTCTGCCTCTGCCTCCCAAATCCTGGGATTAAAGATGTGCACCGTCATACTTGGCTTTCAAGGACTTTTTTTTTTTAAATCAAGGCACAGATTGTAAAAAGATATTGAAAATAACATATACAAAATAAAAGGTTTGTTTCTGATCATATAAAATCCCTAATAGCATTCATATTAGTAATATAAAATAAACAACACAACAAAAACTGATAAATAATTTGAATCTAGACTTTCCTTTCATCAAATTATATATATATATATATATACATATACACACACACACATAATATATATGTACATATATTTCTCATATATATATGGAAAATATGCAGAAATAAATTCATTACCATTAGTCACTAGAAAATGTGAATCAAACGTCATAATCTTAACTATTGTTCCCGTATCAGAATGCCTAAGTCATTGAAATCACACTGTTACAGAGAAACATGGAGAACAGTTGAAACTCCTGTAGACTGCTAGCAGAAATGCAATCATAAGCTGAGGGGATCCCTGCAGGTGTCATGCAGGTAGCCAAGTGACATGTGAAGAGGTGGGAATGAAATCTCAGTTCAGATTGATTTTGTCAACATTGATCAAACTTTGGGGAGCCTGATGCTGTTTTGTCTCTTTTCCATTTTTTGGGTCCACACTACTCATGTGCCATCCTTTCCCACTTCTTTTTACTAAACTCCATCGAGTTCCTCGTTCCAGATGTTTCCATTCACTGTACCCTTTCTACATTCACAGCCCTTCTGCACTATTTCTTTCCTCTCATGTTAGGTTGGTTTCCACTCTCAGTGTATTTCTATCCTCGTATGATAATTTATACATGAGGTAAGTTATTGTTGAGCACCAACCTTCCTGTTGTGTTTCAGCTGTTAAATTTCTTGTAGACATTAACCAAGGCTCTCGAGAAAGCAACTTAAAGAACAGGGTCAAACCCTCAGTAGTGATAGACATTTAAGAGTGTATCCAATTGACTTAGCCATAAAATTTTAATTTTGTTGTTTAAATTTATCTAACATAAAAGGTAAGCACTGATTGAGGCATTGCTTTGATGAGCAGGAGAGGAGAATGTCCTCCATATACTGAATGAGCAATAGCTCAGGAAATTTAATCAGCTCCAGCTTAAGGGATTTATGTCTTTTAAATATTTTTCTCTCATGAAGGAACCACTGAAACTTAGTTATTCCTGCTATGAGGGAAAAACAAAACAAAAATAAACAAACAAACTAAGCTCTGTGACAGTCTAGGCCTAGCTTATGCTACAGGTGGTGGAGCTCCATCTGCTGTTCCTTGGAACTCTGGTGTTGCTGCTCTGAACTAGTAGGCTCTGGGCTGGCAGGAGGCATGCAGAGAGAGAACTCCGAGTTCTGGTCAAATCATTCAGGAGGGTGAGCCCCAAACTTGTGTGGCTGGCCTGGAATCTGAGTCCATTCTGCCTGCTCTGTCTACATGTGTATGACAGAAAATCCCCCCTCCTCCCTCTCTCCCTCCCCATCTTCTTCCCCCTCTCCGTTTTCTTAAATAATTGACAGGGATTTTATCTCTTTTCTCATGGGATTTCTTCATATCAGTTCCTAGGCATATAAAGTTGCAAAGCTATAGCTCTGAATATTTTGTTTTTCTGGATCTTAACAAACATTTCAATAATTCTACAAAATGTTTTGTCCCAAAGACTGTGAAGAGTCCATGTTAGTACCACTCTTTCAAGGGTTGAGATCTCTTTTCCGTTGGAGGCCTGAGTTTCCTGAAACCCTAATATCTATTTAAAGAAAACTTTCCTTACCTTCTCAGAGGGTCATGTGCCCCATAATTCAGCATTCTTAGGTGTCACCCCAGGTAGCGAAATGGACCAGGAATAGATGAGAATGAAAACTCAGTTCAGATTGACTTTGTCAACCTGGATCAAATTTTGGGGAGTCTGATGCCAGGAGGTATAATGTCAGCATATTTAAACACAGTATAATTTTGAAAAATATTTTCTGGTGTAATAAGATCCCCAGTGCACAAGGAAGCATAATTACATTGAAACTCAATTCAAGGACCATGACATTTCTTCCAAGAAGATGAGTTATCTGTGTTATCTTAAATACATAGGGAAGGATTTGGCATGGTTATGGTCATACATATAGAGTGGAGATCATATAGTCTATTAGCTACCTCTGTCCTTATTGTAGGAGCTTGGGAGAGCCCCTAGCTGTACAGGTAATGTAAGAGTCATTTAGATACATCTAGTCCTGGCTATAAGAGCTTGCTATTGCCTGCCCAATGGATAATGCAGATCACAAGGCTCTTAATCACTTCAATTTTTTTCCCTTTGAGATGAAAATCCTGTATATTTAGCATTTCTGGTTTCCCTGGTGATCTCTGAGCACAAGGAACTTGGTGCTCCTAACAATAAACCAGTTTGGAAAACTGATAGTTTCCTGAAAAGATTTTTTTTAAAAAAAAAAAAAAGGAAGTGGTAGCTAGAGAGTTGTTTCAGTGTTTAAGGACCCTTGTTCTCCTTCCAGAGGAGCAGTGTGGTTGCCAGCACCCACACTGAGGATCATAACTGTCTCTAAGTCTAGTTCCAAGGGATTCAATGTCACAATTTTGCTTTCATAGTTGCTTCACTCACAAATATACATTCCAACAAAACACACATACACATAAAATAATTCTAAAATAGTTACATGAAACCTTTCAAACAATTTAAATATTCTTTTCACACTAACACAAGAATCATGAAAATATATGTCTATGTAAGAGCAAATAAAGATCATTTGCATGTATTTATATGAACCACTTACATGCCTGGTACCTGTAGAGACTATAAGAGAGCATCAGATTCCCTGGAACTGGAGTTACAGGTGGTTGGGAACTGCATTGTGAATGTTGGAAATGGAGTTTTGGTCCTCTAGAAGAGCAGGCAGTGCTCTTAAGAGCTAAACCATCTCTCCAGGACTTTCAAATGGTACACATTTTAAATGTCCATTTCTTTGTTTTTAGACCTTAGTAAACCTGTGAAAAAATTAATTAAATGAGCACATGTGTGGATCTTATTGATATTTTGATATGTGCATTGATAATTTAAATGATGGTGCTATAATTGTATTTAATCTCAACTTTGCAGGTCAGGTATATTTGGAAACCTCACAGCTCCCTGCAATGTACAGTGTGGTTGCTCAAGCTCCATCTACGCTTCTGTATGTGGAAGAGATGACAAGGAGTATTTCTCTCCCTGCTTTGCAGGCTGCAAGGCTTCTAAAAACTTACAAAATGAAAAGGTAAATTTTATTTATTGTGCTTTTTGCTCTCCAGTAACATGCTCAATTTGTAAGCAGTGATTAGATTCTACTCCCACTGCTCTCTAAAATTTTGCTCTTATATTTTCCTTATTTTTTTATAGTTTAATTTAATTTTACATATCAGCCATGGATTCCCCTGTCCTCCCCTCTCCTGCCCCCCCTCACCTTCCCCTCAGCCCACCCCCCATTCCCATCTCCTCCAGGGCAAAGAATACCCTGGCGATTCAGCTCCACCTGGTAGATTCAGTCCAGGCAGGTCCATTCTCCTCTCCCAGGCTGAACGAAGTGTCCCTGCATAGGCCCCAGGTTCCAAACCGCCACCTCATGCACTAAGGACAGGTCCAGGTCCCACTGCCTGGATGCCTCCCAAACAGTTCAAGCTAATCAACTGTCTCACTTATCCAGAGGGCCTGATGCCGTTGGGGGCTCCTCAGCTATTGGTTCATAGTTCATGTGTTTCCACTAGTTTGGCTATTTGTCCCTGTGCTTTTTCCAACCTTGGTCTCAATAATTCTCGCTCATACAAACCCTCCTCTTTCTCACAGAAAGAAAACCCAGTTTATGCTTTCTGAGTTCCCTTTCAGCTGCGCTCACTGAACTTTGAACACAATCTTTCACACACCAAAAGGTTTCGAAGTGCTATCCTGTGAGTCAGCTTTCCTTCAAATCTGCCTTCTGCTGGGATTCAAAATGCCTACTCTGTATTTTCCTGTTGTTTCTCTATTTCCGCTTTACAGTAACTCGGATATGGATAAGATTTGTTTTAGAGGTATTGAATCCAGGGCTCTACCACTGACCTTTTATCCCCAGTTCCTAGTTCTTTGCACTATTTCAGAAAAAATATCTGACATTCTGGAAAATGGACAGCCATACAGAAATCACATGAATGAGAGAAGTATGGCTTAACTGAATTGAATCCTTTGAATGGGGGGAGGATTTGGGGGGAAGAAGGCTGGGGGGGCGGGAGGAGGGAAGAGAGCGGGATCTGTGGTTGGTATGTAAAATGAATAAAAAATTTCTTAATTAAAAAACCTCTTTACATATCTCATGGCATGCCCATGAAATTTCTTATTTCTTTGCTTGCTGATAATGCCTACAACTGTTTTATTTTTTTTCCCTAGTCCTTGTTTTGTTATAAAGAGCAATTGACTAGTCTATCACTTGTCTGAGTTTGTGGGGTTCTCCTTTTTTGATTTTCGGTGTATGCACATTTTGATGAATGTGTGCATATGTGTGAACATGAAGCACATATGCACAACTCTAATAACATTTAAAAATGGAAAAAGTATTCAGTCTCAAAATATGTGAATAAAGTAATTTTCAGAAGACAAACTCTGATGTCATTCCTTAAGAGAGGTCCACCTTGGTTTTTTAGGCAGTCTTTCACAGATTGGAGCTCTCCAAAGAAAGACCCAGGGATCCACACCTTTCTGCTTTTACAGCAGTGAGGTTACAAGCACACCATCAACCTGGGATTTTTATGTGGATGCTGGGGATCAAACCTAAGTCCTGATTCTTGGTACTTCAATGACTCAGTTATCTGCCCATGAACATTTTATAGTTGCTAATTACGTTTTCTTCAGTTTATATCTTTTAAATAGTAAAAAAATATGGATCTAGGTACTAAAAATCCTGTGCCTTTCTCCCGCTCAGTTTCCTAGTTTTTGAAGAGAAGAGTGCAGGAAATAGGCATATTTACTGATTCATATATATACACACATATATATTAGTCAATATCTTTAGTAGCATTTATGATTTAGTATCATAACAAGGTTTTTAACAAGCATTAGTATACAAGCATGAGTATAAAAAAGATTTTGAAATTTATAAAAATCATTCTTCTAAAGTGCTCTATGTTAAAATAGTATTTAAGTCTTTAAAATATGAGGGAAATATAGAAGGAATAGGTATATTGAACTCCCATATAAAATTTTCCATCTTCAAACATTGACTAAGTAACTGTAAGTCCTTGCTTTATACGTGTACCCGTTTCTTCTCCTTACTGTGTTAAAATATGTAAACGCAACTGCAAATGCCCACCATTCCACCATATAGCAAATGAACATTCCCTGAGAGGCTAAACTCAGTATCACTATTGAGCTACTCTCCTTTGCAGGAAATCCTGCTTTGGAACATTCATCTTAAGGAATTCTTTAAAATTTTCTTATATTTCTACAGGTCACAATTAATTCATAATGCACAGCAAATATAGACAGATTCCACAAAATAGCCACACACCGTGTACGGAAACATTTGACACTTAGGCATGGGAACGATAGAGCATTTCCAGTGGA
The DNA here is from genome assembly GCF_949786415.1 of Peromyscus eremicus. Taxonomy (NCBI): domain Eukaryota; kingdom Metazoa; phylum Chordata; class Mammalia; order Rodentia; family Cricetidae; genus Peromyscus; species Peromyscus eremicus. Next base: position 12,985,806 of record NC_081429.1, on the reverse strand, counting down.
GAGTATGACTGCCAAATGTTGTCTAGAAAGACAACAATCATTGATGGGAATAATCGCTCTGAATGTAAAACTGACAAAAATGAAGACTGTATGGTTAGACAAATTTGACATGAATGGAACTAAAGACTGCAGAGTCGGCATTAGTGTCACATGGGAAAGAGCTGAAATAACACCCAGACTAATTTTGATAAAACTGAGGAAAAACACTGCCTTTATTAAAACAGAGTAGTCTTTTCTTCATATTAATAATGTAGACAGTGTCGCTCTTTTAGACCACACCTTATGTTCCCAAGAGATGCTAACTCTTTTTGTTTTTATTATTCATGTCATAAAACCGCTTGGACTTTTTTTTTTATGATCTTGTATCTTTGGCTGGTTCTTTTTGCTCTCTTCTGTAGCTCTTGTTATAAGACAGCCAGACTGAGAATGTCCATCAGCAGCTTCTTAGTTCAACAGAGACCTCATTCTTATTATCAGTGGAGGAGCCAGTCCACATCTCAGCCAAAGCATTAAGGAATCTCTTCAGTGCCAAAGGACAGTGAAGGCTTTCTGTCAGAGTTCATGCTGTGATGGAAAAATCAAGGCAAATTAAAGCAAAAATGTGTCTTAGATAGGTGTCTCTGTTAGGGTTTCAATTGCTGCGATGAAAAAAAACATGACCAATTTTTCACATCAGCATTACTGTTCATCATTGAAGGAAGTCAGGACAGGAACTCAAACAGGGCAGGATCCCAGAGGCAGGAGCTGATGCAGAAGCCATAGAGCAGAGCTGCTTACTGGGTTGCTCCCCATAGCTTGCTAAGTCCACCTTCTTATAGAATCCAGGACCAATAGACCAGGGATGGCACCACCCACCCTGGCCTGGGTACTTCCCCATTAATCACTAGCTGAGAAAATGCCTTACAGCTGGATCTCATAGAGGCATTTTCTTAGCCGAGGCTCCTTCCTCTCTGATAACGCCAGCTTGTGTCAAGTTGACACATAAAACCAGCCAGTACAGATAGGGCAGCATACAACAGTTAACAAATGGACCTCTTTTTCTTTTACATTTCAATTTGTAACATTAAACTACATAAGAAAGTGATATATTGAGTCATACAAACATAAAGCATCTGATAAAGAATCTCATTGAGGGAGGTACCATAGAAGTAAGAAGCTATTAGTAAGTATCTCATTCACCAAAGCATTTATTGGCATGTAAACTGTAATGGATAGTTTAAAATGAATTATGATTTTTCTCTTAAGTGGCCCCAGGTGAGTAAATGTTTATAGAAACAGAAAGGAGCCCTTAGGGTCTCCATCAGAAATATCCTTAAACTATTCTACGTGTATTTTTACATACATCTTATATATTCATTTATAGAGTCAGTATTTGTGTGTGTGTGTGTGTGTGTGTGTGTGTGTGTGTGTGTGTGTGTGTGTATGCTAGAAGCTAGCACTGAATGTCTTCCTCTGTTTCTCTCTGCCTTAACTTTTGAGACAGGGTCTCTCACAGGATATGGAGCTCATCAGTTTGGTTAGTCTGGTTGGCCAGTCATCTCCAGGATCCACGCTTCTCCCTTCCTAGCCCAGAACTAGAGTTATAGATGAAGTTTTCCTATGGGTGTTGGTTATTCAAACTAGGTTCCTCTTGCTGCATGGAAAGACTCTACTGAATGAGCCATCTCCCAAGCTATCTTTGTTTAAATATCTTAATTTTGGTAGCATGCCTATACTTTCATTTTTAATGATTTTTAACTGAAAGTAGATTTTTTCATACAATATATTTTGAATACAGTTTGCCCCCTTCAATGCATACTAGATCCTCCCCCTTTTATACCCAATTAATTATGCAGCCTTCCCTCCTCTCTATCATGAGAAAAGAACCAGGCATATAATAATAATAATAATAATAATAATAATAATAATAATAATAGTAAGAAGATACAATAAAAACAATCTAGAGTAGAGCAAAACAAACTTTGAAGAAAAATGGCCAATGTGAAAGCACATAAACACATGCAGATGCTGAGAGACATACATTCACATACACAGAAAACCATGAAAACAAAATTGAAAGCCATACTACATAAGCAAAGTATCTATGGGTGAAAAAAAAGATAAGTAAATAAATAAGTTTCCCAAATAAAGTATTATGAGATAAAAACCAATAGTAACAACAAAACAAAACACAACACAACAAAACCCCTCAAAAATACCATTTGATTTGTTTCATATTGGCCAGTTACTGATGGGCATAAAATCTGCCATGGAGAGTAGTTTGAATGCCCAGTGAGACTTGTTTGGAAAAAATGAATTTTTCCTTTACAAGTGGATGTCAATTGGAGACAGCTTCTGGAATGAGTATGAGGGTGAGTGTCTACATCCGATTTTAGAGCTAGTCATCCTGGCTGGTCTAGCCCTATGCATGCTGTTACTCTCTTTATGAGTTCATTTGTATACCCATTCTGTTGTGTCTAAAAGACCTTGTTTTCTGAATGTACTCCATCCCATCCCCTCTGGCTCTTAAAATCTTCCTCTTCTTATACAGAGTTCCCTGAGCCCTTACAGGAGGGACTTGATGTAGATACCCCATATAGGAGTAAATATTCTGAGGGTTCTCAGTCTCTGCATACACATGGGTCTCTGCATTTGTTCTCATCTACTGCAGGAAGAAGCTCCCATGATAATGCCTGAGCAAGGCACTGATTTGATTACTGGAGTGTCATTAGAAGTCATTTAGGGGCTATGTTCCTTTAACTGAAGAGTACTATTAGGTTTTCTAATGGGTCTGTGGCCTATGTGGTCCCATATTCTTGGCCACTAGGAAGTGTGGGGAATGGGCTCCCTCTCATAGAATGGGCCTTAAATCCAGTCAGATATTGGTTGGTTATTCCCACAAAATTTATGCCACTGTTGCATCAACGTAACTTGCAGGCAAATCACTCTTGTAGATCACAGGGATTACAGGTGGATTTGTGTTTACCTTTCTCCTTTGGTAGAGTACCTTACAGTACCACGAACACTAGTCCTAGTCTGTAGGGGTGAGGGCTCTAGATAGGCACCAGCACAGTTCTCTACATTTAGTGATTTACATAAGTGTTGTCTTCAGCAAGAGAGCCTTGTCAGCAGTTTGTGGAGAGCAAGTTATCACCTTGGAAACAGCCTGAGTTGTTTGAGAGTTTTCATGGGGCCTCTTTGGCCAAAATTTCCTTGTTTAATCAGTTCCCTAAACTGGATGTTTCATTAGTTGCTGAAAGATATGTAGGCAGGGTTTTTTCTCCCTTGTGATTTGGTGATTACATTAAGATTTCATTCATACACATTTATATTTTAAGAAATGTATACTATATTATGTTCTATATGACATTTCAAAATTCCCTAAGTGTAGACGAATTTCTAAACCATCTTATTAAATAAAAAACTCAGAGCCAAATACAGAGTTAATAGCCAAAGAGATCAGAGCAAGAGCCACGACTAGCTTTAGCTTACCACCAGCAGTAGCTTCCCCTGAGAGAGAGCTTCTAATGTTTGACTTGTGTTTTTATTGCCTTTCTGTTCTACCTTCTCATTGGCTCTAAACTCAGCCACATGACTTCCTCATCCCTGCCTGTCTATACCGACCTCCAGGTCTCTACTGTTGGTACTAGGATTAAAGGCTCCTGTTATCACACTTGTCTGTGTCCTTGACCACACCAAGACTCTGCTTGCCATGTGATCACATTACGGGCATGTGCTACCATCACCTGACTCTGCTTATGGATGGCTTGACCTCTGATCTCCAAGAAACTTTATTTATGAACACACAAATAAAATCACATTTCAGCACAAATAAAATATCACCATACCTAAGTACTAGCTGTCCTTCCCCATAATCCCTCCCTTAATTCTCTCTTCTCTCCCCTTTCCATTTGATCCTCCCACCCATGTCCTTTCATAACTATTTTGTTTCCCCTTCCTAGAGAGATGCATCTCTTCTCGTAGTACCTGAATCTGTATCTAACCTCTGTGTTTCTACAGATTATAACTTGCTTGTAATCTCATCAACAGCCAATAACCACATATAACATAACATGCTTGTCTTCTGAGGTTAGGATTAACTCACTTGGGGTGACTTTTTTTTTTTAATTTCCATCCAGTTAGTTGCAAATTTCATAATTTTTTTTACAGCTGAGTAGTATTCCATTGTGTAAATGTACCATGTTTTTCTTAACCTTTCATCTGTTGATGGGCATCTAGGCTGTTTTCTAATTCTAGCTATTATCAATGGATCAACAATGAATATGTTTGAACAAGTGTCTTTGTAGTAGGATGTATAGACCTTTGGGTATAGGCCCAAGAGTAGTATAACTGGATCTTGTGGTAGATCTATTCCAGCTTCATGAGGATCTGCCACACTGATATCCACAGTGACTGTACAAGTTGACACTCCTACCTGTTCATATATTTTTAATGGCACACACTATTACCAGCTGTTTCTCATTTACAGTCAAGACTTGCACATTTTCTTATATTTTTATGTTTTTTGATGGTATTATTTCTTTCTGCCTGAAGAAATTCTGTAGCTGGAGAGTTTTCTCTCTAGATCCCACCAAACCCCGGCAGTCCGACAGCCCACTTATAAAATAAACACACAGACACTTATATTATTTAAACTGTTTGGCCTAATGGCTCAGGCTTCTAGCTATCTAGTTCTTACATCTTAAATTAATCCATTTCTATAAATCTATACTTTGTCACATGGCACATGGCTTACCGGCGTCTTCACATGCTGTTTGTCATGGCGGTGGCTGGCAGTGCCTTCCTTCCGCCTTCCTGTTCTCTCAATTCTCCTCTCTGTTAGTCCTGCCTATACTTTCTGCCTGGCCACTGGCCAATCAGTGATTTATTTATTGACCAATCAGCAACACATTTGACATACAGACCATCCCACAGCAGAAATTCTCCATCATCTCTGAAAACTTTTCACTGGGCATGCGTTATCAGGTTGGATGTCTTTATTACCTAAACATTTAAAGAACAGAGTTTTAGCTGGGTCGTGGTAGATGCAGAGCCAGGCTGATCTCTGTGAGTTCAAGGCCAGCCTGGTCTACAGAGCGAGATCCAGGATGGGCACCAAAACTACAAAGAGAAACCCTGTCTCGAAAAAAACAAAACAACAACAACAAAAAAAACAACAACACAGTTTTAAACCTTCTGTACTGTGACAAATACCAGAGAGAAACAATTTGAAGGGAAATTATTTTTCCTCATGCTTTCAAAGTGTTAGTCCATTATCATTGTAACTTGCTGCATTAGTTTTGAGTCTGTGGAGGATCACTAATATGGAACATTTACCTTACTGCATTCAGAAAGGAGAGAGGAATAATTGAGTGTGCCTACTGGAACCTGTTATTTTCTTTTTGGGTTGGGAGACTTTTAATGACTGCTTCTATTTCACTAGAGGTTATAAATCAGTTTAAATGTTTTATGTGATCTTGATTTAACTTTGATATGTAGTTCCTATCATGAAAATTATCCATTTATTTTAGATTTTCAAGTTTGGTGGAGTACAGGTTTTTAAACTCTGTCCTTATGATTTTCAGGGTTTCCTTGGTGTCTGTTGCTATATCTACCTTTTCATTTCTGATTTTATTAATTTGGATATTCTCTCTATTTCTTTTATTTAGTGTGGATAAGAGTTTGTCTAACTTGTTGATTTTCTCAAAGAACCAACTATTTGTTTCATTGATTCTTTGTATTATTCTCTTTGTTTCTATTTCATTGATTTCAACCCTTAGTTTGACAATTTCTTGCCACCTATTCCTCTTGGGTATATTTACTTCTTTTTATTCTAGAACTCTCTGGTGTGCTGGTAAGTGGCTAGTATGAGATTTTTACAATATTTTTTTATGTAGGCACTTAGTATTATGAACTTTCCTCTTAACACCACCATCATTGTGTCTCGTAAAGTTGGGTATGTTGTGTAGTCATTTTCATTAAATTCTAGAAGCCTTTAGATTCTATATTTCAACCTTGACTCATTCTTCATTTAGTCAAAAGTTGTTCAGTGTGTGTGAGTTTCTAAGCTTTCCCTTCTTTCTATTGTTGATACCCAGCTTTATTCCATGGTGGTCTGATAGGATTTTTTTTTTTTTTTATCTTTTGAGACTTGCTTTGCGTCTGAGTATGTGGTCAATTTTGAAGAAAGTTCCATGAGGTACTGAGAAGAAGGTATATTCATTGTGCTTGAATAAAATATTCTGTTACTACCTGTTAGGTTCATGTGGTCTATAAGGTATGTTAGCTCCAGTATTTCTCTGTTTAACTTTTGTCTGGATGACCAGTCCATTGGTGACAGTGGGGTACTGAAGTCTCTCACTATCAGTGTGTGAGGGTCATTATAGGTTTTTACGCTGTAGTAGTGTTTCTTTTACAAAAGCGAGTTCCCTTTGGGGGGGAATATGTATATAGAATTGAAATGTCATTTTTTCATTTTTTTTCTTTTGATGACCATGTAGTATCTTTTCCCATCGCTTTTGATTAATTTTTGTTTGAAGTCTATTTTTTCGAATATTAAAAGGGCTATACTAGTATGCTTCTTAGGTCCATTTGCTTGTAATATCTTTCTCCAACTCTTCACACTAAGATAATTTCTATCCTTAATGTTGAGGTGTGTTTCTTCGATGAAGCAGAAGGATGGATCATGCTTTTAACATCCATTCTTTTAATCTGTGTGTAGTAATTTGAAAGAAAATTGTCCCCAAAGGGAATGGCACTATTAGGAGTTGTGGCCATGTTGGAGTAGGTGTGGTCTTGTTGGAGGAAGTGTGTTACTGTGGGAATAGGCTTTGAGGTCTTGTTCTCAAACTTCATTCAGTGTGATAGTTAGTCAACTTCTTGTAGCCAGCAAGATGTAGCACTCCCAGCTTCAGCACCACTTTGCCTTCATGCTGCCATGTTCGTCTTTATGATTATAATGGACTGAACCTCTGAAATTGTAAATTAAATGTTTGAACTGTAAATTAAACCCTCAGTTAAATGTTTTCTTTATAAGAGTTGCCATGGTTATGGTATCTTTTCACAGGAATGAAAACCCTAAGACAGAAGTTGGTACAGGGAGTGATAGACCTGCATAAGCTTTTGTCTGGAGGGATTTGGGCTTTGATACTTGGGTTTGGAAAGCAATGGAATGTTTTCAACCCTGTTTAATGTAGCACACTCGGAAGAACATGGAAGACAATGGTCCTGATAATGACTTGAAGTGTTGGGAGTTGACTCAAGAGGTTTCAGAGAAGAATTTTAGTAAGTTGCCTAGAAATCGTTCTTGTGATATTTTGGTAAAGAGCATGGCTGCCTTTTGCCCTTTTCTGAAGAGTCTGCCTGAGGCTAAAGTGAAGAGTTTTGGATTAATTCTCATAGCAGAGGAAATTTCAAAATAACCTGGTACAGACTCTGTCTTGTAATTTAAAAAAATATATATATTTTGTTTAATTTTTCAAGACCGTATTCCTCTGTGTAATAGTCCTAGCTGTCCTGGAATTAGATTTATAGACCAGGCTGGCCTCAGACTCACAGAGATTCCCCTGCTTCTGCCTCCCAAGTACTGGGATTAAAGGCATGCACCACCACCACCTGGCTGTCTTGTGATTTTTAGTGGTAACTCTAATGTAAGTTTATAATGAAAAAGAACAAGTTAAGCAGGATAAATTACAAAATATAAAATCTGAAGGAAAGAAGGGCACCAAGAAGTGGAATGGAGCTTAATCCTATGTCAAAGAGATAAATAGATTAAGAATTTCAATAAAGAGAGCTATGACCTCAGGGCAAGACCCAACAGCAGCTAAGTTTCCAACTTGTGGAATGGAATTAAAGAAGAGTTCAGAGCCAGATGTGTTAGTGCTTATTCCCAGCACTTGGAAGGCAGAGGCTGGCAGATATCTGCGTTTAGGGTCAGCTAGGTCTAAAGATCAAGTCAAGGACATCCAAGCATAGGCAGTAAAGAAAAACAGAAAACTCATGAAAATGTCATTAAAAAGGGGGCCATGTTCCAGTCCCAGTATGCAGCAGAACTTGGCAGCTTTGGCCATGTGGTTTGGCTTTAGGGTCAAGACTAGAAGAAATGGGTTACAGAAGTTGCCTCTGTGCATAAGGACAGCTATCAAGGCTAGGCACATGTCAGGGGTGTCCCTGAATAGAGACCTGGTAGAGAGGCCCTTGTGTGAATCTGTGAAGTTGAAGCCTGGACTGCCTTGGAGAGAGCCCAGGGTGGTAGAGATACCAGAGTTGTGGAATACATGCTGGGGAGAGCTACTAACAGGAAGTGGAACCAGCCCAAGAGAAAGAAGTGTGTTGCAGTCAACCCTGAATGGAGCTGGAGATCTGAAGAGCATTTTGACAGCAGACGTGGAGATGCAAAGTTTGGAGTTTGCCCAGCTGGTTTTCAGTCTTGCTTTGGTCCAGTATTTCCTCTGTTACAGTGTTTGTTACAAAATTCTGCTGTTACACCTATTTTCTGAAGTTTTAATTTCACTTTTAGATTGGGATGCTATGATTTCACAAAATCCAAATACCTATCAATATGATGCATACTCTATTCTTTTTCTTGTAGTATCTAGTACATATACTTTTTCCTGCTACTAACTCTATCAGCCATAAAAAAAAAGCAGTCAATCATAAAGCAGTGCAAAATACTTAAAATGAAGTATTCTGAGTTCCCTTCTGTGGAGGCTGCTCTTGCTTGATGTACATTGCAGGCATAGATTAACTTGCTTAGTTTTCTCTAGATGAAAACACATTAGTGTCTTTTTTTTATAACATTATGATTAATAAGCTTTCTTCAGTTTCCAGTTCTCACCAAATTTTAACCTTTCAGGTAATTCCTCATCTCCATCCCCATGTCTCTGACTTTGTGTATCTCATCATTTGATTTCATTCTCCACCCATCAGTCTCACCGTGGATCTTTCTACCTTGCCCTCTAAAAATAGAAGGAGTTTTCTTTCCAAGCACTACTTCCTTTTGATTTTATCCTCTGACTAATATCTATCCACCTAAGCATATCAGAATGATAGAAAAAAAGAAATGAAATCAATATGCTATTTTCTTCTGTTGCCTCTCTGGACTGGTTCTTCATTTCTCTTAGGAAAACTTCCTCTGTAATTTTCTTATTTTGGTTCCAATTAATTATACAGAGCTTCCCGAAAAGTCTTTCTCTGGGCAGTGGAGATGCATGCCTTTAATCCCAGCACTCAGGAGGCAGAGGCACACGGATCTCTTTGAGTTCAAGGCCAGCCTAGTCTGCAGAGCAAGTTCTGGGACAGGTACCAATGGTACACAGAAAAACCCTGTCTTGAAAAATCAAAACAACAAAAAGCCTTTCATATCTACTTTCTATATAATGGCCTATAGGATTATTTTCATTATTTTCCCTTACATAACTCATTTCATCAGCACTGAATTTTGTTGTACTTTATTTTATTATCTTTTAAGCTGTATATCAGCTTTTATCCTTGTCTTGGTAGTTCAGTAATCTCAGCCAACCAGAGTGTGTAGTGGAAGTTTCTCAGTCCAGCCCTGGCCCACTGGTCCAGACAAATCTTTCCCAGCTGCAGTCCCACAGCTGTTTATAAAATAATTACTCAGAGGCTTATATATTAATTACAAGCTGTTTAGTCTATGACTCAGGCTTCTTGCTAGCTACCTCTCACATCTTAAATTAGTCCATTTCTATTAATCTATGTATCTCCATGTGTTTTGTGGCTTTATCTGTGTTGCATTACATCTTGCTCTCAGCATTTCCTCTGACCCAGCCTTTTCCTCCTAGTATCTCTGCTTGGATTCCTGACCTGACTCTAAACTGATTTACCTTGGGCCAAAGCAGCTTATTTACTAACCAATGGTAGCAACACGTATTAACAGTGTACAGAAAGACCATCCCACAGCAAGAGTGCCTTCTAAGAATAAATATCAAAGTTCCTAAAACTACTTTTGCAATTACCAAATTCTGCACAACTTAATTTCTTATCGTATCCTGACTTTTGTTGCTGTTTTGGGGTTTTCAATACAGGATTACTCTGTGTTGTCGTGGCTGTCCTAAAACTCACTCTGTAGACCAGGCTGACCCCAAACTCACGTAGAACCACGAGTTTGCTTCCTGAGTACTGGGATCAAAGGTGTGTGCTGCCACTGCCTGCCTCCATCCTTTTTTTTTTTTTCTGATTCTTTCACATGTGTTCCGCTCTAGCCTTCACTGTTCTTGATCACTGAACTTAAGCATGTTCTGGCTTGCTTATGACTTCTCATATTTGTAACATATCGTTCTTATGTGGAACTTTCTCCTGTATGTTTCTTAAATTTTTTCTCAAATACTACTCTATCATTTATGCATTCTCTGGTCCTGCTAAGTATAAGAGTATTTCTACAGATACTGCTTGCAATTCTGCCTTGTCTTTTTTTCTTCATAGTAACCACATATGCATTATATAAAACTGTTGCTATTCTGTTGTCTAATTGCTTCTCTTCCTAAGTAGAATGTTCTGTAAATGGCAAACAGATATTTGTTGTATTGTTTACAATGTATTTCCTCCAATCAAACTGTTGTTTGGCACACATTTAAAAACTTTGGTGTAAAGACATTTTAAGCTTGGGGATTTGTATATTTATGTTATTTAACTTGTCTGCTGATTCATCAACTAGGTTGATATGATTTTATACTTTTATTTTCTTAACCACTCAGGCCCAGGCCATCTTTAAACTTTCAATTAGAAGTATATTTACTTTGTTATTTCTCTGTTATAATTATTGTTTTGTAGCCCAGGATATTTTAAATAACCTAATAAATTCATATATGATCTCTTCATCTCAGTGCTGGTTTGAATGTAATTGACCACCACAGGTTCATAAGGAGTTGCAGTATTAGGAAGTGTGGCCTTGCTGGAGTATGTATGACCTTGTTGGAGGAACTATGTCACTGTGGGGGTGAGCTTTGATGTCTCATATAATCAAGCTGCCCTTGTGTGGGACTCAGTTCACTTTCCATTGCCTGAGGATCAAGATGTAGAACACTTAGCTCCTTCTTTAGCACCATGTCAGCCTGCATGCTGCCATGTCTCACCATGATGATAATGGACTAATAGTCATCATGTCTCTCCACAGTAATAAAACCCTAACTAAGACATTCTCCAAACACTATGTCTCTCTCTCTCTTTCTCTCTCTCTCTGCTTCTGCCTACCTAGTGTTGGTATTACAGTTGCTGTTCTGTGTATTCTTGAAAACATTTTATCTCAGAAACAATATACCTGCTGTGCTTAACAAAAATCAACTATGTCATGATTATACACAAAACAAAGTATTAACATGGTTGTGCAATCTTTCATAGTTGGGATATTGTCCGTATTTCAAATCTGAGCTAAAATTTAATTTTATTCATTACATACTTTTATTTGCTCCTAGTTTATAAACCTATCCAATGATAAAACTAGCATAATATGACTATTATTTCTTAAATTGGTAGAACTCTTCCTCATTTACAATAATTAAACACCCACAAAAACCTACACATATAGTAATTCATTGACAGGTCAAATGCTTCAGATTTTTCAACTAATATTGCATTTCTAAATAAGGTATTGCAAGTCTAACATGAGTACATTCATTAAAACTAGGCAGTCTAAGCTAGATGTGATTGCAAATGCTTTTAACTCATTACTCTTGAAGCAGAGGCAACTAAATCTCTGTGAGTTCCAGGCCAGCCAGGGCTACATAGTGAGACCCTTGTCTATGGAATGCTGAGAGCAGAAGAAATAGGCTTCTCCAGGGAAACGCCCACCAACTGGTTATCCAGTACCCAATGGTCAACCCCCAAAATATACATACAAATAATCTTATACAGACTGAGCAAATTGCATTAAAGAAAAGAGGCTATGAATTTGAAAGGGGGACACATGGAAGGATTTGGAACAAGGAGAAGAAGAAAATGACATGATTATATTTTAATATCTCAAATTAAAAATGTTTTAACACAAAAACAATGAAAACATTGTGCAATCTCCCTTTGGATATTGATTTAATTTTTATGTTTGTAATAATAAACTTATTGTCTCCTGTCTGTTTATGAAATACTAGTTTTTGTGTTCAATATTCTTAGACATACTACAATTGTTCTTGCATCAAAGAAGGATTGACAACTGTAGACACCGAGGGTGATTTTGTTGACGCCATTTCTGGAAAATGCAACATGAAGTGTCACACGTTACCTTTGTTTTTTGCTTTTTTCTTTTGTTCAATAATTTTTTCTAATTTGTCTAGCATACCTGTCACCTTGACTATTCTCCAGTAAGTATAATTTTCATAATTATTATTAATAATACATACATAAGAAGGATACATTTAGAAATAGTTCAGGTTATTACAGCAAATGATTTCTTGTGTTTTATACCTGTAAATATAAAGAGAAAATACTTATATTGATAAAACTCCTGTGTAAGTATAATTTTTTTCCTTTTACTTGTTCATTATTTGCATGGTATGTGTAGAGGTTACATTTGGTTTCACTTTAATTTAAAAATAAGCATACACAATTTTGGAATTTTCACATAATATTTTCTAATTTTGTATAAAATGTAGATATTTAATCACTAATAACAAAATAAACTTAATAGAAAACTTAGATTACATTTATCTTGTATAACATACAGAAATCATCCAAAAACAAGAAGATTTTTAATTGTAACATAGATATGAGTGTAAAGTTGATTCATTGGTATGGATATTAACTCTAGTTCTACATTAAAAACTCAGTTATGAGAAAACAGGGTCATCGACAAAAGAATGCAATAACTTTGCAATTTCTATTTATTATTCTAAATTGAACCAACATTTGCCATTCATGTGTCCTTCCAGAGTATTTTATTATGTATACAGTATTCTGCCTGCATATATGGCTGCAGGCCAGATGAGGGCACCAGATCTCATTACAGATGGTTGTGAGCCACCATGTGGTGGCTGGGAATTGAACTCAGGACCTTTGGAAGAGCAGTCAGTACTCTTAACCTCTGAGCCATCTCTCCAACCCCTTCTAGAGTATTTTAAGTCCACCTAACATTCATTTTTATTCTAGGAACAGAATAAAAGAGCACTATTCTAAGCATTGTTTTTCAAGAGGTTAACAAGTATATTTGCATCCTAACTATCCTGTAAAATCTGACCAATAAAATGAGAGAAACAATAGCTTATTTCTGACATGATCTCAATTAGGTGTGAAGTGAAAAAGGATACAGAAATGTGTGGCATATCGCAACAAGTATGTGGTTCTGATGGGAAAAAAAGCACGATGGAGAATGAGAAGAAAATATAGGGGAGGGAAAAGAGGAGTGGGTTTGGTGAAAATGCATTATATCTACGATGAAATTCTCTACAACAGACAAGCAAAATTGATTTTGTTTTGTTTTATGTTGTTGTAGTTCAAGCATTTTGTTTTGGTTTTGGTGGACAAGATCTTCCTATATAAACCAAGCTTGCCTCAAATATGTGATCCTTTTGCTTCTGCCATTCCGGTCCTGGGATTACAATCAGATGGGCATCTTGATAGGGTACTTTGAAGAGAGTAAAGAAAATGGAGTTAAAAGAGGAATCTGGAGAAAAGAAAAAGAGAGTATAATAGTGATATTTACAGATAATATGATAGAGCATATTTAGGAAGTACTTAGCTTTGTTAAAAGGGTGAGAGTTATAATTTTGACATAATATGCAGAAACATAGGATCATGTTCACACTTCCCATTTGTGCAACTAAAAGAATGATAATTCTAGTAACTAAAATATAAAATTAGAGAAAAAAATGCAAAAGAACACTTATTTGAATGGATGAAATGCCTCAGTGATTAAAGACACTTTCTACCATATCTGAGGAACTGTACTCAATCCTCTGAACTCACATGGCAGAAATAAATGATCACTTCTTGAAAGTTTTCCTCTGACTTCTGCAACGTCCCCTCTGTCCCCCACTCTCATACACACACACACACACACACACACACACACACACACACACAATGATTAGTAAATAATGAATATGACTTCTTTAAAGTTGATGTGAAATATCCTAGCCAAGTGTCCTCTTCAGAAAGACATGATTATAATATTCCTGAAATATGATTTTAAATCTTCTCATTCTTATTGTCACCAAAAAGAATAAAACATAGCACACTCCCACACACATGCACTTCTGTAAATTATGAGATAGAGAATGCAGACAAATGGAATAGCATATACAAAACTGCAGCAATACTGGAACTTCAACTAATACACTCACAATGATGTTTGTAATGAACTGCAAATGTGGCATGACTGTGCTGACCTCAGCCCTCTGGGTACTGAAGCTGGAGCATCACAAGTTTGCAAACATCCTTGGTTATTCAGTGATACCTTGCCTAAAAGCAAAAAAAAAAAAAAGAAGAATTGTGAAGAAAACTAAGAATTCACAGATGTCATGTATTTTCTGCATATAATTTTGTTAAGAATATGAGGGCTTCACCTTGGTAAATGTTTTGGAAGCAGAGCTGAATGCATTAGTCAAGGCAGAGGCTCTTGAAAATAATGTCAGAAAAGAGAAAATGCCCAGGATGTCCATGATGTAACAAATTTCTGAATGTGAAAGAAAATTAAATGTTCAGCAAATGAATGCCTAATCTTTGAAAGCATGACATTTCACGAAGTCTCAGAAGCTTGTGGATGGCTATGGGAGTTCACTGGAAGTAGGACAGTTGGAGAAGTTTTATTATCACACATGGGAACTAACTGTAGTTTTCTACATCAATAGGGAAGAGAATATTTTGGATTTGAAGCTTGAAAATGGTCCAAACAACTTCTCAGAAGATTTTAGATATAGCAAAAGCCAGTTCAGGAAAGGAGGTTTACAATTAAGAGCACATGCTTTAAAATATCAAACAATCTCAATAAATGAATTAATGATGCATTTTAAGGTTCTAGGAAAACAAAACAAAACTAATACAAAACAAGTAGAAAGAAATGGAGAGTGAGGATACAGTGCTATTTGGAGAGTACTTACTGAGTATTCACAAAGCCTAGGGCTTGATTCCCAGCACTGCATAAACCATGAGTGTTGTTATATGCGTCTACTACCAGCATATGCAAGGTGGATACAGGCAGGTCAGAAGTTCAATGTCAGCCATAAAGAGAGTTAGAAGATAGCCTAAACCAAACAAAATCAAACAACGAGGAGAGAAAAAGAGAAAGAGCAATGGAAAGAGGGAGGATGGAAGGAAAGAGAGAAGTATAGTAAAAAAAAAAGATACAAAGAAATAGTTCTGAGCTGAAACTAATGAAAGAGGGACAGAATAATGCAAAAGATCAATAAAACAGAAATGGCTTAAAAAACACATAGACTATTATGAATAAACCTGCTATGAACATAGTTGTGCAACCAGATTGCCTTATCCAGTCTTAATAGGAGAGGAGATGCCTAGTCTTACTGCAACTTGATACTCTGTGGTTGGCTGATATCCATGGGAGGCCTGCTCTTTTCTGAAGAGAAATAGTGGGGGAGTGGATGGGGTGGGGAAGGAAGGTAAGGTA
Source organism: Peromyscus eremicus (assembly GCF_949786415.1). NCBI lineage: Eukaryota > Metazoa > Chordata > Mammalia > Rodentia > Cricetidae > Peromyscus > Peromyscus eremicus. The sequence continues at coordinate 12,970,253 of NC_081429.1, read as the reverse complement.
GGGGGAAGAACTGGGCAGAAGAGAAGGAGGGGAAATTTTGGTTGTGATGTAAAAACAAACAAACAAATAAAAAGCTGCATAGACAAGATTGATGAGCTCTCATTCAAAATAACAGCATTTTAGATGGGTAAAATGCCTAAGTAAGTGACAAAAAGGAAATATTGCAAAACATACACCAAAATGCAGAGGATCATTAGGGGACACTGAATACTCAAAACATGAGGGAAATACAGATGATATTAATAAATTTCAAGGTATATACTACTTATAAAGATTAGGAATATATTAAAGAATCTAGATAGATTATTGGTAAGCAATGAGACTTCCCCATTTAAAAAAACAATAGACCATTTCAGGCCAGTTTCATTCATAAGATACAAGGAAGATTTTGTATATGGGAATCCATAAACATAATATAAAAACAGAATCAAGGATAAAAATCATGATCATCCATTAGATGTAGAAAATTTTAGTGACAAAATAATAAATAAGCTAATGACCCTCAGTATTCCATCTGAATAAAAAAGTAGTAATATACAAAAATACACAAAACCAGTGAGTTTGGATAGATTGTTAATGAATGAGATAAACACCTAGGAATGTATCTCATTCATAGTAGCTTCAAAATTAGTGAGCTATCAATGAATAAACCTAAACAAGAAGATGAAATGCCTTTACAATGGTAATTATAGAAAAAGAAAGAAGACATTAGAAGATATTTCATGGTTATAGATCAGTAGAATCGATATTGCCTACATGAACGTACTATCAAATTCAAATTACAAATTCTTGCAATCTCTATCAATGTGTTCTACTGGCATGCTTCATATGACAAGTGAAAATCCTAAAGTTCACATGTAAATGTAAATGATTCTGAATAGCCAAAACAGGAATAAACACAAACTATATATAACTTCAAACTATGTAACCAAGCCATTGTCACACACACACACTGTAGTACTTACTAGCACAAAAACCAATATTGATAGTAATGAAAGAGAATACAGGACCCAGAACAAACCTGCCTAGCAACAGCCCTCTGATTTCAACAAAGACATCCCAAATATAAGTTGCAGAAATAGTTGTTTCTGTTGAATACAGCCTCTTCAACAAATGGTGCTGGAAAACTGGAAGTCCACATGCAGAAGAATGAAACTGGTTGAAAAAACAAAAATAAATGTGAAATAAATCAAAGATCTCTATATGAGATGGCAAGCCAATAAATGACATTATAAGATAGAAAATAACTGAAATATTTTTAAAAGCACCGCAAGATATAAACATAAGCAATGTCTTTCTGAAAAGGCCTCCAACAGTTCAGGAACCAGGAAGAATTTGGCAAGTGGTATTTAATCATATTTAAAAAAAAAAACGCACATCTATCAGGCAAGAAAATAATTAAAGAGGAGGCAGTCAACAGAGTAGAAGAAAATTGTTTCCAGCTATACACCTGGCCATAGATTGATATACAGAACATATAAAGAACTCAAAAAATGAAACACAAGTAATTCAGTGGACAAATGGGGAAATATAATGCACAGACAGTTTAAAAAAGAATTACAAATATCCATTTAATAAAAAGTAGAGCTATCCAATAAAAACAAAATTGTCAAGCATTTTAATCATAAGGTAAATGCAAATCAGAAGCACATTCACATTTTGTATTACCCAGTAGAATGGCCACATTTAAGTAAAACAAAAATAATGTCTGGTGAGGATGAGGGAAAGAAATCCCCTTCAGCTGGTAGAAATATAGCTTCATATATGCACCATGAAAGTCAGTATTGAAGTTCTACAAGAAGATTGAAAATATAATTACTATATTATTCATTTATATCACTGTAGGGTACATATTTAAGTAATTAACACAAAGTAGTGACAGTACCTGAATACCATGTTCACTGAACAATGTTTACAATACCCAAAAACAACAATATGATATACACAATGGAGAATGTTTTGACCATAAAAAATTGAATTGTATTATTTGCTGGGAAGTTAATGCAACTGAAGAGCATCAGGTTAAGTGAATAAGATAGACTTGGAATAGAAAGCTATGCATGTAACATCTCATGTATGAAATCTATTTCTTTCACGTCATGAACTTAGATGAAAATTCTTAGGGGACATGAAGGAACCAGAGAAAGGAAGTTGAGGTAGGCATAAGAGGGTAGAACAAAAAGTAAGCACATCATATACTCATAATCCATTATTTTGTACAATTAGTATCTATAATAAAAAGGAATGAAATTTCAGAGCATGGTAGTCAAGGCCTATAAACCAAGAAGTTGTGAGGCAGAGACAGGTAAATCTTTGTGAGTTCAAAGCCAACCTGTTCTACATAGTGATTTTCAGGTCAGCCAGGGCTACATAGTGAGACACAATACCAAAACAAATAAAAGCAAAAAAAAGAAAGAAAAACAAACAGAAAGAAATGTTAGCTAGGAATACATTATTAATATACATATCAATGAAAATAATTTGCAATCTATAAAGAATGGGATAATTCAGAGATATTGAATCAATATTGGAAACAAAAAAAAAGTAATTAAAGTGATCACCTTTAACAAATGGAGAAAGGTGGGAAAAGAGAGAAAAGACCAGAACTAGAACTGTTGGTAAATGAAGGCAGGTGTATAAGCACCTAGATTTGTGTGCTTCTTCTTGTTCTGCTTTCCAAAGTGTGCATTCAAATTTGTATTTAAAGTTCTGAGAGCTGGCAGTTCCCAACAGCTGGCCAGCAGGTGAGAGACCTGGCTACAGCCTGCACCACCACTAACACCACCCACTGTTTTCTGTTCCCCTAAGATCCACTCTGCCACCCTAGCCCACCCACCTCATTATCCTTCCTGTAACCAGCCCTCACCCACAACTCTAGCAGACTACATAGGCACAGGCACAACTCACAAAAAGAACAGGTGATTGACTGGCTTCCAAGCTAAACTGCCCCACCTTCCAGACTCTAAGCCACAGGACACAGCCCATGCTCCTCCCCTTCCATTCTCAGCCTCAGCAAAGCAGCTGGGCCCTATGATTAACTTCTCTTTGTGGGCATCCCTCCCTGCATCTCCAGCAGATTACATAGGCACAGGCACAACCCACACCAGTTGGTAGAACAGACTCCATAGGCACAGGTAGATTCCCACATCAATCAGAAGGACAGGAGAATATGCTGAATCATGGCAACTGAATGGCCATGAACCTTGGCTGAGACAACCCTACAGGACCTGAAGATTTGCTAAACATCAGAAACCTTGGTCATTCTGGCCAAAAGACAAGAAAGGAAGCAGAAAACAAATGAACAAATCACTCATCCAACAAAGACAACATAAGAATCCACATCCATACATATAACCATCCCAAACTCAGATGCGGTAACACCAGTGTAAGAATACATTAAACAACAGACAGAAAGGACAATATGGTACCACCAGAATCCAGTCATCGTATAGCAGCAAGTCCTGAACATTCCAATGCAGCTGAAGCACAAGAAAATAAGCTCAAAAATAACTTGATGAAGATGATAGAGGCCCTTAAATAAGATAAAAAATTCCTTCAAAGAAATAGAGCAAAAAAAAAATTAGAAGAAATCAATAAATCCCTTTTAAAAAGCCAAGAAACAAAAATCAAACAGGTGAAGGAAATGATTCAAAACTTGGAAATTGAAATAGAAGCAATAAAGAAAACACAATCTGAAGGAATTCTGGAAATGAGAAATCTGGGTAAGCAAACATGAACTACAGATGCAAGCATCACAAACAGAATGTAATAGAGGGAAGAGAGAATCTCAGGCATTGGAGATACAACAGAGAAAGTAGACTCATTGGTCAAAGAAAATGTTAAATCCAAAAAATTCCTAACACAAAACATCCAGGAAACCTGGGATGCCATGAAAAGACCAAATCTAAGAATAATAGGGAGAGACAAAGAAGAAGAATCCCAGCTCAAAAGTACAAAGAAATATATTTAACAAAATCATAGATGAAAACTTTCCCAACTTAAAGAAGGAAATGCCTATAAAGGTACAAGAAACTTACAGAACACCAAATAAGCTGGGCCAAACATGTCCCCTTACCACGCAATAATCAAAGCACTAAACATACAGAATAAAGAAAGAATATTAAGAGCTGCAAAGGAAAAAGGCCAAGTGACATAGAAAGGCAGACATATCAGAATAATGCTGGACCTCTCCATAGAGGCTCTAAAAGCCAGAAGTCCTAGACAGATGTTTTGCAGACACTAAGAGTTCATGGATACCAGCCCAGACTATTATACCCAGAAAACTTTCAATCACCATAAATTGAAAAAACAAGATATTTCATGACAAAACCAGATTTAAACAATACCTATCCACAAATCCAGTTCTACGCAAAGTACAAGAAGGAAAACTCCAACCCAAGGAAGTTAGCCGCACCCAGGAAAACATGGGCAATAGATAATCTCACATCAACAAAACTCAAAGAAGGGAAACACAACACACACACACACACACACACACACACACACACACACACTGCCACCACTGCTATAAAAAAAACAGGTATTAACAATCACTGGTCATTAATATCTTTTAATATCAATGGACTTGTTTCACCTATAAAAAGACACAGGCTAACAGAATGGATATGAAAAGAGGATCCTTTCTTCTGATGAACACAAGAAACACACCACAATTTCAAAGACAGACATTACCTCAGAGTGAAGGGTTGGGAAAAGATTTTCTTTTCTTTTCTTTCTTTCTTTCTTTCTTTCTTTCTTTCTTTCTTTCTTTCTTTCTTTCTTTTTTTTTTTTTTTGGAGACAAGGTTTCTCTGTGTAGCTTTGCACCTTTCCTGGAACTCACTTGATAGCCCAGTCTGGCCTCGAACTCACAGAGATCCACCTGGCTCTGCCTCCTGAGTGCTGGGATTAAAGGCTTCTACCAATACTGTCTGGCCCGGAAAAGATTTTTCTAATCCAACAGACCTGAGAAGCAATCTGGTGTAGTTATCCTAACATTTAACAAAATAGATTTCAAACTAAAATTAATCAAAACAAATGGAAAAGGACATTTGATATTTATCAAAAGAGAAATCCATCAGGATTAAGTCTCAACTCTGAGCATCTATGGCCCAAGTACATGAACCCCCACCATTAAAATAAAAAATTACTAAAGTTTAAAATACACATCAAACCCCACAAATTAATAGTAGGAGACTTCAACACCCCATTCTCACTAATGGGCAGGTTTGCTAGGCAGAAATTTAAGAGAGAAATAAGGGAACTGACAGGTGTTATGATTCAAATGCATAACAGACATGTACAGAACATACTCCCCAAACACAAAAGAATATCCTTTTTTCTCTGAACCTCATGGAATTGTCTCTAAAAATGACCACCTACTAGGTCCCGAAGCCAATCTCAACAGAGAGAAAAAAATTGGAATAGATCTTCCTGTTTACTATTTAACACTTTCATTCTAAAATACATATAATAAATTTTAGTTGTTTTTACCATTTAATATGTTCTTTTCTTCTTCCCAACAAACCCCTTCTTTAGCTTCTTTTTGTGACTTGCTAAACTAATCAGAATTGCTTGCATCATTGTGGATGAACACCCCTATTTAAAATGATGTAAAGTTCCTTGTCATTTATTTAAATTTTGAGAAGTGAATATAATAAGGGTACCAGAGAAAAGAGCAAACACTCAGAAATTAGGACTATCTAAGTAAAGTTGAATAAAATTTCAACTAAATGTAGGTTGGAAGTAAGGAATGTCATTGCACAATGTGGCATGCAGCCACCTCACACTCAAGGGACTGAGAAAGAAACACCTGTGAGGAAGCCACCTTTCTGTGGCACTCAGTCCCCAGAGTAGGAAGGAGTCTGAAGACACAGACTTGACTTCACCCTTCTTCTTCATTCAAGGTACCATTACTGATATAATTCTAAAGTGCAGAATCCATAACTGCTGTGGGATGGTCTGTATGTCAAATTACTCTGATTGGTCAATAAATAAAACACTGATTGGCCAGTGGCTAGGCAGGAAGTGTAGACGGGACTAAGAGAGAGGAGAAAAGAAAGAACAGGAAGGCAGAAAGAGACACTGCCAGCCGCCGCCATGACAAATAGCATGTGAAGATGCCTGTAAGCCATGAGCCATGTGGCAAGGTATAGATTTATAGAAATGAATTAATGTAAGATATAAGAACAGTTAGCAAGAAGCCTGGTACGGCCATACAGTTTGTAAGCAATATAAGTCTCTGTGTTTACTTGGTTGGGTCTGAGCGGCTGTGGGACTGGCTGGTGAGAGAGATTTGTCCTGACTGTGAGCCAGGCAGGAAAACTCTAGCTACACATAACAAACAGCCAACTAGAAAAATGTGGAGTGGACGTCACAAAGGTGAAATGGATTCTAACCAATACTGTCCCTGACATTGTGAGGAAAGATAAATTGAAATGCAGAGAGCTAAGTCATTTCAGGAGGCTCAGGGGAGTTTGATCTATGAAAGTCTTCTGTAGTTGGTATGTTAAATGAATGAAAAAATTCCTTAATTAAAAAAAGAAAGTCTTTCTCTTTGGAAAAATGAAGATCTGGGAAACATGAAGAAATGGCAAAACAGAAATATTTATACCATGTTTTCAGGTCAAATTGAACTTTTGTCAACCAGCTGAACATTTGTAATATAAATTATAAATATAAATATATATATATATATATATATATATATATATATACACACACACATATATATATATATAAACATAAACCTAGCATATGTTCCCCATAAGTAATACCACTGTTATTTGCTTTCAGAAATTCACCTCCCAATTTAAATTCACTGAGCATGGGTGTGACCTATACAATTTGGAGAATAAGTGGTATGTATTTTCAATGGACCAAATTTTTCAGTTTTTATATATAAATTTACTTATGTATGTTTTTAACCTAAAGGTAAACAATAATGTAAAATAGTAGGAGATTGCTTTGAAAAAATTAGGATCCAGTTAAATACAGAGAGAAATTATGTGAAATAAAAGCTATCTTGTTAAAAAAAAAACTATGCACCAATTTTACTGCATCAGTTGGAGCCATGCATTGGGACCCCAAATATCTTCATCATTTCATACAAGTGATTCTGAAAGATTATAAACAACATCCACATACTCACAGTAATTTCATACTTCTTGTATGTTTGTGAAGTACCAAAAGGAAATGAGGTCTTTAAAATGTTTTCTCTAGTCATGGTTTTTAATCATGTTTACAGCACTAGCTGTGATCTCCCTCCTTCACAGAAGCCTCAGATTCAATCAAGAGAGTGGCTTGTTGTCTCTATAAAAAGTCTTGCCACTTCTGCCCCATAGGCACCACCAGATTGGTAGGTTGGTACTGTAGCAGGGTCTGGTGCTAGATAAGATCTGTTTTTTCTTTTCCATCAGACTACACAGTGCCTTTCAGCAATACAAAAGCTAGCTAGCTGGGAGCTCAGGGTTGTTTTCTCTGTGTCCTGTATCCAAAGCATGTGGTGTCTTCAGAAATAGGGTCTTATTGAGTTATGGTGCTACTATAATCACTGGCATTAGACTGTATTGTTTCAGGTGTCTCTAAGTCCTCCTTACCAATAACCAAAGAAGAGGAAAACTGTGTTTGGCACTGAGATTTTTCACTTAATAATACATGCCTTCATGGAGCAGTATTGTTTACTAATGTGGCATAACTCTATTCACACTCTGAAATAGATTTATCACATGACCCAGATATACCACTCTTGGGCATATAACCAAAGGAACTTATATGTAATTCCAAAGAAACTTGCACACTTATGCTTTTTGATTTTATAACCATTATAGCTTGGAATGAAGTCAATTTAGATGGTTATCAGCTAATGAAAGAACAATGAAAATGCATATATATACATATTCATTGTATATGTATTATATAATATATATATGTATTATAATATTAATCACCTGAAAAGAAAAAGTGGCACTGAGAAACTTTCAGGCAAATGGATATAACTGAAAGAAATAGTGCTGAGTGAGGTCGTCCAGGTCCTAAGACACATTCTGAATGTTCCCTCTCATATTTGGATCCTAACTTCCAGTAATTTTCATGTTAACCTAAAGTACATGTGGAAACTAGAAATGGTCCATTGCTTGATGGGATGCATTTGTGAAGGAGAGATAGCAGAACATAGCCAAGATGAAAGTAGAAAGTGAGAATATAGGGAATGGAAGGGTTCAGACAGAAAGTGAAATAATGGAGCAGCCAAAAGAGAGCCAGGGGAAGCCTTAGACAAAATGAAATCTTTGTGAAGAAGTTACATGGACAACATTGATCTTTCAATCTGAGTAAAAGTATAATAAAAGGGAATAATAAAACTCATGTGGCCAGGTGGTGGTGGCGCACGCCTTTAATCCCAGCACTCGGGAGGCAGAGCCAGGCGAATCTCTGTGAGTTTGAGGCCAGCCTGGGCTACCAAGTGAGTTCCAGGAGAGGCGCAAAGCTACACAGAGAAACCCTGTCTCAAAAACCAAAAAACAAAAAACAACAACAACAAAAAAAAACATGTGATATGAAAGAACAGAGGGGGATGCTTAAGTTTTGTGAGGATGAAGAGGAGATGGAAGAGAGGAGAAGTAGGGGATGGATCCAAAGTGAAGAATTACTGAAGATTTATGAAATCTCACTAGTTACTAAGCTAAATGCAAATAAAACACAGGAATAGGTAATGTGTTTTAATTTAATCGACAGCAGCACACTGTACCAGAAAGCAATGTGAATGTGTGCATATTTGTGTGAGTGTACAGTTTTGGTGCCATGTAGAGTTTCACACATCCACTAGAGAATCTTGTAATATATTCCCCAGGAATAAGGGAAGAATATTGTAGAGATATAAGCATCAGAATACAATCAGAAAACATTAAGTCATTTTCAGTCGTTAAAAATCTCATAGCTGTGTATCTTTAAAGACACAACAACATCATGTAGTTTAGTTCCTTTGTTCTAAATATGCTCTCCTAAATATTCCAGGTAAATTCAACAACTGCTTTAAGATACCTTGTAAACAACCACATAGACAGAATTCCAAAATAATTTCAAACTACTGACATTTGTATACTTGCAGAGTTCAGGATTAGATTGCTAGTGTTAATGAACCAATCTATAAAAGACTATTACAGAATTTTAAATAACGTGTTTAGAGGTGTGCGTGTGTGTGTGTGTGTGTGTGTGTGTGTGTCTGTGTGTGTGTGTGTGTGTGTGTGTGTCTGTGTGTGTATGTGTGTGTATGTGTATGTTTGTGTGTGTGTTTTAAGAAGGAATTATTCTAATCCTGGCCAATAGTGTTTTTATGAAGAATTTATAATCACTGAACTATTTCATAGGATCCATCCCTGGACCACTTATTTTTCACATATCAATACAAGAGTCTTGCATTTACTGGAACTTTAATAAATGTGGAAGGAAAGGACGTTGTTGGATCTACAATAAGTCAAAAATGACCTACATATTGATGGGACTATGTAAGTGACGTGAAGTGTATAAAGTTAAGTAAATAAAATTGTTGTTAGAATTTGTAATTCTTTATAACAGGGTAATAACTATTCATGAATAAATATTTTGTTAATTAAAGGCTTATACAATTGTATAGGAAGTATTTTATAAATTTGTCCAACAGTATTTATGTAAATACTTGCAGTTTTGGGCTAAATGCACTAGAGTTCTGTGTTATTGTTTAAGAAAAGGTGATAATGGTATAATTTCAATTTGTTAACAAATTTTGGTTATACGTTTATACGACATATTTATTTCTCTTATGAATTTTTCATTTTTACAATATTAAATATTAGATAATTTGAGTAAAAATTGTAGTTGTAAACATCACCATCAACATCTCTCTGAAGGCTAAACTTCATAATTTCTCCTTTCATAGTAATACTAGACATATATTATGTAATTTTTCAGTTACTAAAAGTCTCACAAAATTACTTAGTATCTTTTTTCCAAATGTATTTCCACATGTCATTGCCATGCATACAGAGTTCATGTCTGTCAAATAAATACAAAGCAGAGAGAGTGAACAGGATGTGGGACAAAGATAAGAGGTCTCAATAGCATGAGAAAATATGCATTCCTCTTTTGTCCCTCCCAAAATGCTAATCATCTCTTTATCCCAGTATCTTATCTATCTGCTAACTAGTCAGCCGCCATCTTGGCTTTAATGTCAATTGCTGTGGTACCCCAAGGCTTGTGTTCAGGTAGCCTTTTAATTTATATGACAACTGCCCTTAAAGTGTGAGAAATGATGTATGGATAGTGGAGAAGAATCACTGAATGATTCTTTACAGTGAAATAGGAATAAACATCAGTGCTTTATCAGAAAATATGATCCGATCAAGCTGCTAACAATCAACACTGAGAATGTATCTACCCATGAAACTACAACAAAGGAAAAAGAAAGCCATGCTGATTTAGATATTTTACCTAAAAGGTCAAAAATGATGGGCCCAGTACAAGACGAATGTTTACTTTTGAAAAAGTATTTGTGGGTAAAAGACATGAGTAGGAAACATGTTTAATTTCGTTGATAGCAGCCTATTGAACCAGGAAGTTGTCTGTGTGGGTGCATGGTTGTGTGTGTGTAAGGTTTAGTGCTATGTACACTTTCACACAACAACTCCAGAATTGTGGAATATATTTCCTTGGGATAAAGGAACACTACCTAGAGATATGAACAACAGAATATAATCAGAAAATAGTATATGAAAAAGACTATGAGTTCAGCAGAAATAAAAAACCAGTAAACAAATAAGAACCAATTAGAAATTTGAGGCTAACGAGTACACGTAAAGAAGGGAAAAATTTATAACTTCAGTGGCAAGCTTAGTCAAACACAAAAAGAAACCAGTAAGCTGAAAAACAAGTCACTTAAGATTATCAGGTCAAGGAAACACAAACCAAAGAGATGAAATAGTGAAGAAAAGCTATAGGAATTGTGGGTCACTATCTTGTACTTCTAGAGATGTCATACACAATAGGCAGCAATCTAAACAATTGATGAATGGATAAGGACAATATGACATTACATGCCAAAGATACTATTTTGTCCTGAAAATGAAGGAAAAAATTGTTAGTCTGACTATATGGATAAACCAGATAGAAATCATATATATTATTATTCCATTTTCCATTGCCATAAAATAGTTGAATCCTGTTAATTTATACAGAATAGAGGTTTATATAGTCCATAATTGGGTAAATTATAAATACTATTAAAATTCTGTGAGGGTTTTTGGCTGTATCAGAACATGATACCTGACATAATATCTGAAACCTGTGTATTAGAGAGCTATCACATTAAGAGATAGGAAGCTAGAAAATGCAGTGCCTAGCTCCAGTGCTACCATGGGAAGAAATCAAGGTCAATTGCTTGTAAAATCTATACCCCTAATGTTCTCTATGAGTCTCCCACTGTGTACTATCTCTTATAAAACTCATCACCATGATTTTAATATAACAGGATCAAGCTTCCAATGCATGAACATCCAATCTGCAATAATCCATCCCAGGGTCTCTGTGTTTTCAAGGGTATACTAGAGAACAGAGCCTTTAATTCTGTGACATTCTCCTAATGTAAAATATAACAATCCCTTTCTCACAGTGCGAAGGAGCTTGCAGCAACCCTACCATGTTCAGATCCACAGGTTCTTCTGTGACTCATGAAAAGCACTTTCGGGTAGGAGGTATCGTTTACAATACATGTCTACAAATTAGAAGTGTGACAGGCACAGGATCGGCACATTTAGTCCAAAGGGAGATGGCAGGAGATAGAGAAGAGTACTGAGACTATAAGGAAGAGTAAAACCTGTCACAGCAGATATTGAATCTTAGAATTCCAAACTGATCTCTCACGAACACTGTGGTGAAGGGTGGCCCCCTCAGGCAGCCTTTGCCTATGACATTAAAGATCCTGCAGGACCCCCAGTGTGGTGATATTTTATTTGTGCTGAAATGTGGTGATATTATATTTGTGCTTCAATAAAATTTGCCTGGGGATCAGAGGAAAAGGCCAGCCATTTTAAGTAAACAAAGTCACACAGCACATGCCCTTAATCCCATCACTTATCAGGCAGGGTCTCTGTGTTTTCAAGGGTATACTAGAGAACAGAGCCTTTAATTCCAGTACCAACCATAGAGACCTGGATGTCTGTACAGACAAGACAGACAGTGACAAGGAAGTGAGGTAGCTGGGCTGAGATAGGCAGAACAGCATGCAATAAACTCATGGATAAGGCAGGAAGTAACTCTCATTTGGAAGCTACAGAGTTGGTGAGATAAGGTTGACTGATGGCTTTATCTATTTCCCTGATCTCTCTAAGGCTTTCACCCCTATATTTGGCTCTGTGTTTTTTGTTTAATAAGACCATTTAGAAATTTGTCTACACCATAGTAGACAAATTTTGGTCTGCCTTTGCACTCTATCTACAACTTTCTCTGATGCTGCTTAAAATTGCTAAGTGCTCTGGCTGTCTGTTGTCGACTCCAGAGGTCCACCTCCAAAGCTAAACTTAGCATTGCCCTATTAGGCCTGTTCTATGTGGGCTCCAACCTTGCCCAGATTTTGGGCTGGTCTCCCTGGCTTTCTTTTGAGAATTTTTTTGAAACTGTCAGGATCCTAATACACTTGTATTCTGCTCCCCTGGACAACCAGGACCACTTAGTAAGATCTGCTTTCAACATGAGCATTGGTACTTAAGTCTGAGCCAAGGCTACTTAGTGGTACTCGCTTGGAAGCAAGGAGGGAAAGTTCCGCTAAGTAGCAAGCCCATTCCGTGTTTTGAAGGTTAGCCATTGAAGAATCCTTCCCTAGAAGGAGCAGACTTCTCTCCAGAAACTTCTGAAATATTCTGAAGGCCTTTTTTCATTGTTCTGATGCACAATGGTCCACTCCCGTTTTGTCACACTAATCTCATTAGCAAGTACTTACTGGGCCACACTTATATTTTCTCCTTCCAAACATTTGGTTTTGCTCTTTCCTGACCAGGCTATGAACTCACCAAGTCTTTCCATTGTGTTTCCTTTTGTTCAACTGTGATTCTGAATAAAAACAGCCAATATTACCCACAGCATAGTCTTACTGTTTTATTGTTCAAACTTCTGCCCTCTGAGCATTAAGCACGTGTCTTTGCACTCTTTGTTCAACACAATCATTCCATTTCAGTCTTTGTAAGACTACATTGTTCAGTCACAGATTATTCTGGGATAAAAGTGTAGTTCTGCACCTCTTGATCCCATCTGCTATGGAAAATGTACTCAAAGCAGACTCCATGCCTCTACCATGATGTTCTCCACACTGGGTGTTCCTTTTTTTGTTTCTTTAGCTATTAAACATAGAAAAGTGTAATGTATTGTCTGGATAGTTTGTGCTGATGTCAGATGAGATTCTTACTTGCACTACACTCTTCTTGGAGGCTGTACTGGGTGTATTTTTCGTAATTTCTCATTCCTTTCTCTAACTGTGCTTCCAAAGTTACATTGCAGTCATTCACTATATATAATTTTCATTATAATATTACATCTATTTCACAAGTAACTATATCTTTGAGAAGATATCCCTTACGACAGATGAAGTGTTTCATAAATGGAAAACACTCACTCATGTTTCTTGTCTTATGACATGGCTGTTAGATAACTGGTATGGTTTTGCTACAACACTTTGACTCTAATTAACAGGTTATTAGCTTTGAAGTTCAATTGCTTTTATGTAATATAATTTTCAGAAGTTTGAGACAAAAATAAAAACTGTAAAAGTAATTATATTTTCTATAAATTAGTATTTATGCGTAGAAAGTGATGAATATTTTAACACAAAAATCTACATAAAGGTTTAAGCAAGTTGCACCTCCTGCAGAGAGTTAAATTTTGAAAATGTAATTCTGTTATGTATTTTTATATCAGCACACTTCATAAATTTGTTAAATATTGCTCTTTGTTAGGAAGCTATCTGATGAATATAAAACATTGTAAGCATTTTAAATACTTAATTTGGCATAAGTTTATAATATTAGTTATATTTGAACACTCTATTAATTTCTTTTTCATTCAGGTCTTATTTTCCAAGCAGCCTCAGCCTTTTTTGGTCTCATTGCACTTTGCAAATATGATAGTGTGGTAATGAAAAGCACTGAGAGTCTGGTCCAGCCGGTAAAGAAAGTAAAAGAAAGAGGAGAAGAAAAAGTTTAATTTCTAATTGTTTTTTTGGGGGGTAAGAGTGTACATTTTCTCATTTTCAATGGAATATCATATTGACAACTTTTAAAACAATAACAGTGAATAGTTACATTTAAAAATGCTTCATATAATCCCACAAGTTTCATTATGAACATAATAATATAATGTGTTAAAATTATTGAAGATATTATGAAACATACAATGTTATAACTCTTAAAAGATATTGTAGGTCTTCTTTACCCCCCCTTTTCTTGAAAATAGATTATTTTCTCTGTAATCTATCCTGACTGCAGTTTCCCCTCCCTCCACTCTTCCTAGTTCCTTCGACCTCTTCTCCCCTCCACATGAACTCCATTTCTGTCTCTCATTAGAAAAGAGCAGACTTCTATGAGATAACAACCAAACATGACAAAATAAAATGTAATAAGATAAAAGAAAAGCCATCACATCAATGCTGGGCAAGGCAACTCAACAGTAGGGAAAGAGCCCCCAAGAGCAGGCACAAGAATTAGAGATTCATTCCTTCAGACACTCAGAGGTCCCATAAAAATATTAAGCTGAAATATAGATAGATGTTTCCTGTCCTGACTGCCTGGTCCAAGTACCCGACTCAGAAGCTGAATATTACTTATGAATTCTCGGCCTATGGCTCAGATTATTACTAACTAGCTCTTACATTTTAAGTTAGCACAAATTCCTTATGTATCCTCTGCCATGTGGCAGTACCTTTGTTAGATGGCACATTCATCTCCTGATTACTCTGCATCTGGCTGACAAATCACGACTTTGCCCTTCTTCCCATCATTCTTAGTTTGGTTGCCCCTACTATACTTCCTTCCTGGATACTGGCCAATCAATGTTTTATTAAACCAATCCAAGTGACAAATCTTTACAGAATACACTAAGGTTATTCCACAGAATTTCCCCTTTTGTCTAATTAAAAGGAAAGATTTCAATTTTAACATATTAAGGTTATATAAAACAAAAACAGTTATCAAGTAACAATTACAATTACAATATCCTCAGTCTGCTGGACAAAATCTGTTCTATTTCCCCTTCACAGGGAGACCCATGTGTACCCTGAACCCAGCTCCTTCCTATATACATAACTTCTGTGGTAGTTTGAATGAAAATGGCCCCAATAGACTCATAGAAAAGTGGCACTATTAGGAGCTGTGGCCATGTTGGAGTCATTGTGGTGTTGTTAGAGGAAGTGTGTCACTGGGGGGTAGGGTTTATGGTTTCACACATGCTCAGTCTCGGTCTAGTGTCACTCCTCTCTTACTGATCCTGCTGATCAGGATGTAGAAATCTCAGCTACTTGTCCATGAACATATTTGCCTACATATCACCATGCTTCCTGCCATGAGGATAATGGACTAGACTTCTTAACTGTAAGCCAGCCCCAATTAAATGCTTTTCTGTGTAGGAGTTGCCATGGTCTCTTCACAACAATAGAAACCCTAACAAAGACAACCTCTCTGGGTCTACAGATTGTAGGTTGGTTAATACTTATTCAATGGCTAATATCCACATACATGTGAAAACATGCCATATTTATCTTTCTAGGTCTGGGTTATCTCACTCAGGATGATTTCCCTGAGCTCCATCCATTTGCCTACAAATTTTATGTTGTCATTTTTTAACAGCTGATTTATACTCCATTGTGTAAATGTACCACATTTTCTTTGTCAATTCTTCAGTTGAGGGATGTCTAGGTTATTTCCAGTTTCTGGCTTTTATGAATAAAGCCACAGTGGACATGGTTGAATAAGTGTTCTTATGGTAGGATGAAGCATCTTTTGGGTATATATGCTCAAGGTGGCAGAGATGGATCTTGAGATAGATTGAATCCCAACTTTCTAAGGAACTGCCATGTTGGTTTCCATAGTGTCTGTAGAAATTTGCACTCCCACCAGAAGTAGATGAGTATTTCCCTTATTCCACATTCCTGCCAGCATGAGCTATCACTTGTGTTATTGATCTTAGCCATTCTGACAGGTTTAAGATCAAGTCTCAAAGTGGATTTGATTTAGAATTCCCTGAGGGCTATGGATGTTGAACATTTCTTTAAATGTTTCTCAACCATTTGAGTTTCTTTGATAGGGAATTCTGTTTATATCTTTACCCCATTTTTTTTTTTTTTTTTTTTTTGGTTTTTCAAGACAGGGTTTCTCTGTGTAGCTTTGCGCCTTTCCTGGAACTCGCTTTGGAGACCAGGCTGGCCTTGAACTCACAGAGATCCGCCTGCCTCTGCCTCCCGAGTGCTGGGATTAAAGGCGTGCGCCACCACCGCCCGGCTACCCCATTTTTTAACAGGATCTTTTTTTGTTTTTTTTCCTCTTATTGATTCTTTGTGAATTTCACATCATGGATTCAGATCCTACTTATCTTCCTGTCTCCATGAATCTGCCCTCTATCCCTGCAACCTTCTCCCAAAATCAACCCCCCAAAAGACCCAAACAAAACAAAGAAAAAAAATAATAAAACAAAAAAGCAAAAACAGAAAAACAGAAGAATCTTGCTGTGGAAGTTGTGTTGTGACCTGTTGAGTCACACAGTTTACACTTTAGTCCCTTCATCTTTACTTGCAAGTGTTCATTTGAGTCATTGGTCTAACTTGAGACATCTGGTTCCTGATACACCACAAACAATGGGCTTTCACTGGGGCTCATCTTGGATATCCTGTTGTCCAGTGTCATAGAGATCCTGCTGTCTTGGATTTATTTGTACTCTTCTATATGTAGACATCCAGTTTGAGCAGCACTGATTTTTGAAAATGCTGTCATTTTTCCAGTGACTGTTTCTTGCTTCTTTATCAAAAATCAGGTGTGCATAGGTGTGTGGATTTATGACTGGGTCTTCAATTTGATTCCATTGATCAATGTGTCTGCTTTTATGTCAATGACATTTTGATTTTATTACTGTATCTCTACACTACAAGTTGAAAATGGAAATGGTGAGATCTCCAGCAGTTCAGTTTTACTGTTCGAGATTTTTAGCTATTTTGGTTTGTTTTGTGTGTGTGTGTGTGTGTGTGTGTGTGTGTGTGTGTGTGTGTGTGTGTTTCTATATGAATCTGAAAATTGTAGTTCAAGATGTGTGAAGAATTGTGTTGGCATTGTGATTGGGATTGACTTGAATCTGTAGATTGCTTTTGATAAGCTGGCCATTTTTACTATATTAATCCTACTAATCCATGGTCATGGGAGATCTTTTGGTCTTCTGATATCATCTTAAAATTCTTTCTTGAAAGACTTGAAGTTTTATCATATATGTCTTTCATTTTCTCAGTTAGAGTACCCCAAGATATTTTGTATTATTTGAGGCTATTGTGAAAGGAGTTATTTCCTAGTTTCTTTCTCAGTCCCTTTGTCATTTCTATGTAGGAGGGCTACTGATTTTTGTGAGTTACATTTGTATCCAGCTACTTTTCTGAAAATGTTTATCAGCTGCAGGAGTTACAGAGTTGAATTTTTAGGTTCACTCATGTATGCTATCATATCATATGCAAATAAAGATTCTTTGACTTCTTTCTTTTCAATTTGTATCCCTTCGATCTTTTTTCATTTGTCTTATTGCTCTAGCTAAGACTGAATAGGTATAGAGAGAGTGTACACCCATATATTGTTGCTGATTTCAGTGGAATTGCTTTGAGCTTCTCTCCATTTAACTTGATGTTGGCTCTAGTCTTATTATAATTGACCTGTCTTGTGTTTATCCATATCCCTTGTATCCCTACTCTCTCCAGGACTTGTATATGAATGGTATTGGATTTTGTCAAAGGCCTATTCTGTATCTAATGAGATGATAACATAGGTTTTTTTTCTTTCAGTTTGTTTATATGGTGGATTGCATATATTCATCTTCATATATTGAACCATTGCATCTCTGGGATGAAGCCTATTTGATCATTGTGGATGATCTTTTTGATATGTTTTTGGATTTGATTTGCAAGTATTTTATTGGGTATTTTTGCATCTATGCTCATAAGGGAAATTTGCAATTCTCTTTCTTTGTTGGGTCTTTATGTAGTTTGGGTGTCAGGGTACATGTGGCCTCATAAAATGAATTGGACAAGTGCTAATTCTGTTTCTTCTTTGTGGAATAATTTGAGGAGTATTGGGATTAACTTTTCCTTTTAAAGTCTATTAAAATTTTTCACTGAAACCATGTGTTCCTTGGGGTTTTTTTTTATTGGGAGAATTTAATGACTGCTTCTGTTTCATGAGGGGTTATAAGTCTGTTCTAATGGATTATTTGTTCCTGATTTAACTTTGGTAGGTGGTATCTATCCAGAAAATTATCCATTTCTTTTATATTTCCAAGTTTGGTGGAGTACAGGGTTTTTAAAGTATGTCTTAGTAATTCAATGGATTTCCTTGGTGTCTGTTGTTAGGATGCTTCTTTTGCTTCTGATTTTGTTATTTTGGATATTCTCTTTCTTCTATTTTGTTCGTTTTGATAAGGGTTTGTCTATTTTGTTGATTTCCTCCAAACACCCTCTCTTTGATTCATTGATTCTTTGTATTGTCTTTGTTTCTATTTTATTGGTTTCATACCAGAGCTCGATCATTTCTTGCCATTTACTCCTCTTAGCTGTGAACTCTTCTTTTTCTTCTAGAGCTTTCTGATGTGCTGTTAAGATGCTAGTATGAGCTTCCTCCTTTTTTATTTTTATGTAGATGCTGAATATTATATGAACTTGCCTCGTATAACAACTTTCATTATGTTTCATAAGTTTCACATGGGGTATAATAATTTTCATTGAATTCTAGAGAGTATTTAATTTCTTTATTTCTTTCTTGACCCATTCTTCATTACTTAGAGTTAAGTTTCCATGAGTTTTTAAGCTTTCTGTAGCTACTATTGTTATTAATATCCAGCAATAATCTGTTTGGATCTGATAGGATGCAAGGAGTTATTTCAATTTTCTTGTGTCTGTTGAGACTTCCTTTGTATCTTGAGTATGTGGTCAGTTTTTGAGAAAGTTCCATGAAGTACAGAGAAGGTGTGTGTGTGTGTGTGTGTGTGTGTGTGTGTGTGTGTGTGTGTGCATGTGTGTATGTGTTTAGGTCGAATATTCTGTAAACTTCTGTTAGCTCAATTTGGTTTATGATGTCTGGTATCTCCAGCATTTCCCTTTAAGTTTTGTCTCAGTGACATCTTGGTGAGAGTCCCTGGAGATCATCCTGTGAGGGTCAATATATGATTTAGGCTGTAGTGATATTTCTTTGACAAACATGGATGCCCTTGTGTTTGGGGCATATATATTAAGGATAAAAATGTCATCTTGCTTGATTTTTTTCTTTGATAAATATGTAGTATCCGCCGGGCGGTGGTGGCGCACGCCTTTAATCCCAGCACTCGGGAGGCAGAGCCAGGTGGATCTCTGTGAGTTCGAGGCCAGCCTGGGCTACCAAGTGAGTTCCAGGAAAAGGCGCAAAGCTGCACAGAGAAACCCTGTCTCGAAAAACCAAAAATAAAATAAAATAAAATAAAATATGTAGTATCCTTCCCCATCTCTTTTGATTAATTTTGGTTTGAAGTGTATTTTTTTAGATACTAAAATGGGTACACCATCTTGCTTCCTAGGTCCATTTGATTAGAAAAACTTTTCCCAACCTTTTGCCCTAAGGTAATGTCTATCTTTAATGTTGAGTTATGTTTGTTGTATGGAGCAGAAGGATGGATCCTGTTTTCACATCCATTCTCTACATTTTACTTTTACCTGAATTTTATTAACCATTCCTGATAACCTGAATCAATTGCCTGTTTTTTGCTTTGTTCTTCAGTTTATATTTAATTACAACTATTTCTTTTGAAGAAACATTTGCATTTGAATATAGAATACGTAGATATCAACATATGGAATTTTTCTCAAGTTAAAATGTTCTAAAGAAATTTTATTTTTTTCATATGTTATAATATAATATTTCCTTATATTTTCCAAATACTAGATAAAAATGATTTTTTATAGGAAGAACACATAAGCCAGTTTTCTCTGCTGTTTCTCTGGGAGCAGTCACTAATGTAATGTGGCCCTGCATGGAAAGGCGGCTCCATCCATGACCATGGCAGGCAGAGGAGAGTGAGAAGCAGGGAATAATCACTGTACTCACATTCCTTAAATTGAAGATGCAATATGAAAATCTATAAACTAGTTTTATGTGAAAATCAACTGACTCTTTTTGCTTTTAACCCACAGGCCTGGAGAATTTTTGAGGACCTGAGTTGTAAGGATAGCAGTCTATCCTCTGAAGACACCATAAGATTTGTGGCCAGGGTATAATTCAGAAGAGAAAATATAGCAGAAAAGAATCTATGTGGATCTTCATTTTCACAATAAAGAATGCTGTTATGAAACATTTTTGACTGTGTTTTATGGATTATGAGTTTTTTCTTAGTTTTATTGTGGGAACAAGATGTATTTCTGCCATAGTTCATGCTTGAGTAGTTCTCAGGAGTCTGTTTTTTCATACCAGCCTGTGGGCTATGGGGATTGAATTCAGATTGTCAGCTCTATGGAAAAGCACCCTTACATAAGCCATTTTCTGTCTCTGGATTAGGATTTTAAAATATTATTTTATGTGTGTGATATGTATTTTAGGAAGAATTAGTCTTAAATTATTAAATTATGACTATTAAAGCGTTCTTAAATCCAGATATGATTTGAATATGTACCTACAGTTAGATAATGTTAAAAAATACTCTCTGAATATACATGTAATATGTATTAGTCCATTAAGAATTCATTTAATATACATTTGCTCCCCTCTCAGAAAAAAGTTATAATAAAAATTAAGAGTTGAGTTATAGAGTAAAGACTTAAATTGGCTTTTTGCTGTGGCAGAATATACAGTCTGGTTCACAAATTAACTCAGGGCAAATGATAAAGAAGAATAAACTGTAACTAAAAACTAATCACCTTCTTTGTGTAAAGTGAACTTGACTGCCCTTAAAATAACCGCAGGAAAATATCTTAGTATTAGATAAGACACTTTAGCAAATACATAATACTTTAAAAAACTGGCCAGATGAGGAATGTGTAACTTGCCACCCGAGTATGTGAACCTATATTTGGATCACTATCATCCATGTAAACCAGACATGGCACCCCGCCTCTGTGGTCTGAGCACTCCTATTGTGAGGTGTAAAGTGGAGACAAGAGACTCCCTTGAAGTCTGGCACATGCAGTGGTGACAAAGGAGAGACCCTGTCTCAACCAAAGAGGAAGACAAGGATCAACACTAAGGTTGCCTTTAACATCACAGGCACATGCATGGTGAGTTTCAGATTCATGTACATGGACATGCACACATGAGCATTATAACATTACAACATTATAACATTACAACACAAACATACATACACACAAGATTTTAAAAAGGAATCATTACACAGAAGATTCAAATACAGATGAAAAAAGATTTCTAGTTTTCATGAACTTGGTATCTTTGGAGAGTTCATGTTCTGAATGACCTATGTCTTTTTTCGTTGGTGTAATTGGCCATTTTTAGTTGTAGATTTGTGACTATAAGCAAAAATCATCAAATCTAGTCAAGTGTGTCCTTTACTTCAGCCCCATCTTTCAAGTGGACTTAAGTAGATCTCAGAACAGGCTGGCTTTATTGCAGAGTAAAAGATTGATTAAAGTCTTATCTCCATTGACTAACTACTCGAAATTAATTGTAAGGCTCTGTTTACAGAGTTACATAAGTATTTTTTTTTTTTATTATTTGCTTGTTCGTTTACCTCTGAAGCATCTTCTCCATTAGCCAATTTATTTCTGTTTCTGTTTTAGTAATATTTTAATTAATATTATTTTACTTTTATACTTCTTTTTATTCCTCTACCATGGGGTTCCCTGAGCCTCAAGAATAGGGATTTGATGGAGACATCCCATTTGGGACTGATTGTCACGAGGTCTTTCATTCTCTGAACAATGTCTGGCTGTAGGTCTATGTGTATGTTCCCACCAACTTCAGGAGGAATCTTCTCTGATGATGGCAAGGCACTGATGAATGAGTATACGGCAGAATGTCATTAGGAGTCACTTTATTGTGACTTCTGTGTCTCTGTGTCTTCACAACAGTAATATTTTGCTTTTCCCTAGGTCCTTGGGCTGTCGAGTCTCAGGTTCTTGGTCATACAACCAGTGTCAGGTTCTATCTTTTGTTGGTTAGTTACTCCGACAAACTTTGTGCCACTGTTGCCCTAACATATCTTACAGACTAGACAGACACCTTTGTAGGTTTTGTGGATTAACTGGTGTTACCTTTCTCCTTTGGTAGTGTGTAGAGTTCCATTCTGTATCAAAGACACTTCCACACAGATGTGAAAAGCTCTATGTGGCACCAGCTTGACTTCTCCAGGCTCTTTGAGTTATTTAGGTGTTGTCTTCAACAATTGGAACTTGCTGACAGTTTGCAAAGAGCAACCTATAACCTTGGCAACAGTCTGGGTTGTTTGGAGGTTCCCATGGGACACTGTTGCCCAAAACCTCAATTAGATGTAATTCTACTTCAGTACTAGAAGCTTCATTTGGGAACAGGAAATGTCCAGTGAAGGATCATTCTCCCCAATGATTTGGTCATTTTATTTCAATCACCTTCCTAAATGTTTATATTTTAGGAAGCTTCTACTGCATTAGTTTTCCATACTACTTCTCAAATGGACCTTAGTTTTTGCTGTCTCTCTCTCTGTATTCCTGCCTTCATGCCCCTTTCTCCACCCAGATTCTTCATTTGAGCCTCCCATTCCAGCCCCAGCCCTATCTGCCCATAGTGTCTATTTCTCTTTCCTAGGGGGATCTAATTTATTCCTGTAGATCCTTAATCTATACAAAATCTCTGTAATTCTACAGATCATAACTTGATTATCATTGATTCAGCACCTAATATCCACATATAAGTGAATATATACCATATTTATCTTTCAATATCTGTGTTACTACCAGATGATTTTTTTAGTTCCATCCATTTACCTACAAATTGTATGATGCTATTTTAATCACCTAAAACATTTACACAATGGAGGGAGTATTCTACTGTGCATTACAATACTCCATTGTGTAAATGTACAACACCTTCTTTATCCATACTCCTGTTGAGGGACTTCTAGTTGGCTTTTAATTTCTGCCTATTATGAATAGAGCAGCAGTGAATATGGCTGAACAAGTTTCCCTATAATATGATGAAGTATCTTTTGGGTAAATGGCCAAGAGTGGTATACACAGCTGGATTTTGAGGTAGATCAATTCTGATCTTCTTGAGGAAGAACCACACTGATTTCCATAGGCTCTACAAGGTTGCACTCCTACTAACAAAGGATGTTGGTTCCCGTTCCTCAATATCCTAGCAAGCAGGAGCTATCTTTTTTTTTTTTTTTTTGATCTTAGCTATTCTTACTGGTGTAAGATGATATCTCAAAATAGTTTTGATTTACATTTCCATATGACTCAAGATGTTGAACATTTCTTTATTTCTCAGCTGTTAGATTTTCCTGTTTTACGAGTTCTGTTCAAATCTGTACCCCATTTTTAATTGCTTTTCTCTTCTTGATATATAGTTTTTTAAAAATAAATTTATTTATTTGTTTTACTTCCTGGCTGCAGTTTCTCCTCCCTCCATCCTCCCTGTTTCCACTCCCCAACTCACTCCTTCTCCATTTCTGTCTAGGAAAGGGCAGGTCTCCCATGAGTATCAACAAAACATGGCATATTAAGTTGTTGTAAGACCAAGCACCTCCCCATGAATTAAGGCTGGGCAAGGTGACCCCGTATAGGGAGTAAGGTCTCAAAGGCCTGTAAAAGAGTCAAAGGCAGCCCTATTCCTGCTGTCGGGAGTCCCACAAGAGGATCAAGCTATACAACTGTAACATCTATGCAGACTTCTTAGGTCAGTCCATACTGACTGTTTTTTAAAGAACTCTGTTTCATTGATCTTTTTCATTATTCTTTTTGTATCTGTTTCATTAATTTCTGCTCTGAACTTTGTCTTCTTTGTTTCTTTCTTGGCTTCCTCTTTTTCCTTCCTCTTGCTTCTCTCTTTCCTAATTTCCTCCCTCCTTTTCACCCACTTTCATCTTTTTACTATCTTTCCATGTGGTTTTATTTTATTATTTTTAGGCAGACTCAGTTCAAGCTGGCATCCAAATCCCTACATTTACAAGGCTGACATTCAATGATCCTCCTGCATTCACCTAGCAAATACTTGGGATTAGAGGCATATAAAAACACTCCTAGTTTATGTAGTGCTGGAGATCAAACCCACCACTCAGTAAGTATTCTCTAAACTGCACAATATCCCCAGCCTCCATTTTAAATCACCAAGATCTATTTCAGGCTAGGGCAATTTTATTGTCTGGTGAATCTTTAGAATGGCCTACAGGATAAGAATACTTTGTAAATTAGACTAATCCTAGTAAAGTCATGTTTGTTTAAACCCACAGTAATCCCATATTCTTTTCATAACTACCTTGAATAAATTACCCCCTAAAATACATTAAGTCAAAAGGATTTCTTAAAAAAGCATGTTGAAGGCTTATTTGTACTCTAGGGACTGCTTTAACCATACAAGAATAGTTAATAATAAAAATAAAGAGCACAATACAGGGTAGACTCTCACAGAGCTTCAATTCCAAAGACTTTTGAGAAAACATCAGCAAGTGGGTATCAAATATGAGAAGCAGCAATTAACATGGCTGTGAGAATAGGAGATCCCTTGAGGTCCAACCTATTCCTTCTTGTGACAATTGAACCTTCTAGGACAGCAATGTTTGCCATGTAATTGTTCACATACCATCTCATTATAGGACTTTAGATGTAAACTATTATTTTTATGTCATAGAGAGATTAAGAAAGATGTCTTGCTCAACTAGAAATAACTAGCAAGTTGTGAGAATGGATTCCATGGATTCAAAGTCTTGTGCTTTCATTTCAAGCCCAATTTTCCCTTTGTACATTTTCATTAAACATGGCATTGTCTCAGAAGAGACAACCCTCTGTGCACTTCTGTGAGATGTCCAGAGTTCTTTAGTCCAGTTCTGCAACCCATGGGTCAAAGGCATGCTGCTAGAGCATACCCTTGTCATGTTTATGTAGGAGAGGGAGGATAAAGCCTCCTTCCTATAGATGAGGCAGAAAGCTTTTATGCTCTTTTCCACAGAGAACATGTTGCTGAGCTCTACAGAATAAGGATGAAAAAAATGAGCTGATTGTTCCCTATGCAGTAATGAGATGGATGGATTCTGAATGTTAATGGCAGCATAAGTGTGATGGAGTCATTGGCATAGCCAGATACATGGACATGTCTCTCTGAGACTGCTCCTCAAAACAGACCCTCAGAAGAACAAGAGCTTCAGCATAAAATGCACAGGAGCAAGCAGCAGATGCCAGAGGTTTATTAAGGGAATCAGCAGCCTTGGATATCAGTGATCTCTCTATTCATAAGGATAAGTTTGTGAAAATGCTATACCATGTGAGTCAGATTATTGATAACTTTTATTTACCCTTATGTTTAACTATTTAGCCTCATTTTAATTGCTACTATGAGTGTGTGCATGTACAACATGGCATGGATTTGTTTCTCAATAAAATATATAGATTATTAATCATGGGTCTGTTTAGTTAATTCTTTTAAATATGCATTCTATATGGTTTTAGTGGATTGTGGGGTTGATGTAGACAAAGATTTCCTAGACTATGGTGTATGCATGTATGTGAGTGCTTCTGTGTATGTATAGTCTTCATCCACTCAAAGAATTTGAGTTAAAATTTGTTATAAGATTATGTTAAAAGTACTGAAAATACTTTTAACCTTCTCTCCTTTTCCCCCTAATTAAAGAAAACATGAATGAGATGCATAAATTGACAAGTACTTGCTGAGAGTCTATTGTGTATTAGCAATTACTTTATATACTGTGAAGTTAACAACAAATAGGAGAGCCATGGTTTTTGTGATCATGGAGCTCACTGGAAGGAGATGAAAATGAGTACCACACAAATAGTCAATTAAAAAAATAGATAAGAGCTATAATATAAATGAAAGAGAATGCAATACTAAAGGAGCTTCTTGAAAGCAAATTTTAGTTGTGGAGAAAAAAGTCAAGCTGGGTTGTAAATTAGAAACAGTTCTGTATGTAAAATAGGTAGGTGAGAGCTCTTGAAGCAAGTGCATCCCAAGAAAATAGCCATCCCTCTTCTCCAGGAAAAGAGAGAATGAGAAAGACAAACCACCGTTTGGATAAATAGAGCTGTATAGGAGCTTCAGAGAAATCAGATGATATTAGGCTTTTCAGTATGTCTTCCAAAATACTGCATGATTTAGAAAATGATTTCTTATTCAGATACCTGTGTGTGAATGGTTGACTTTTCCATATATAGTATGTAGATACCGTTTTTTCTCTCATACCTATGTCTTCATGAGTTATTAATTTACATTCAGTTTTAAATGTCTCAAATGAGCACATTTTGTACCTTTCCCAGGCCCTTCCCAGGCCAATGAGTCTAGCCAGAAGACAGTGAGTCCTGTACAGGTGTGCACATTGCTGATACACATTAATCACCTTTCACTCTGAGTTGAATGGTTTGTGGTAAGTGCTGCCTTTATTTAGTCAACACTTAGACATTGCTTGCTGTATTTTAATGAAGACCTAGTAGGCTATTTTATAAGCACAGTACACAAGAAACTCTGACTCTTCAGTTTCCAAAAGATTTGGATAGCTTTGTGAAGATGCTCCACAGTTTGATATGCTAACAATAAAAAGCAAAGATGGCCAAAATCCCAAGTGTAATGCCAGCTGTAAGTGACTGTCTATTGAGAATTTGCCTTATTTAGAGAAACCATGAATGGGGAACATTGAATACAGCTTTGTTTGTGTACCAATGTTTGTGGCTCAGCTTAGAAAAATATTGTTCAATGATTTGAAGACCAGTTCTGGGTCCTTCCCACTCTCTTTTATGTACTGCCTAATCTCTATCCACTTAGAACATTTTGAATAGAATTGGCAAGTTCAAGATCCAGATACCAGCAGATTGGAATCACTATAATTAAGGCTGCTTTGCTTCTATTTCCGGTTCTCATGAAGTCACTAACACCACCACAAGGGCCCGGCGTCCTAATGTATCACTTCAGAAGTTAGAGTTTAACAGAAGCTATTTGAGGTTGTGCAATGCAAATGTTTATTTCATAACAAATGGGATTTTCCTTATGAGTGTCAGAGTTATTATTCTTATTTTTGTTGTTCTTTTAAACAAAGTTTCAGTATTTAGCCTAGGTTGACCTCAAACTCACAATCTTCTTGCCTTAGTTTCTGAGTGTGTCATGGAAGAAATCCACAGAAGTCTGGGCAGAAGACTTACTTATTAAAGAATAAAATAGAGATCACACTCACACATACAAAACAAGTAGACACCTAAACTCTCATGTTAGACACCAGCTGCCATTCTGCGCAAGGACAATGGGGACCAACCCAAAGCTGCTCTCCACCACCTGATCTGGCTCTAGTCACCAAAGAGAGTCTTAGATCCCTCTCCCTCAGCTCTTAAGTGGTCACATATGCAGATAAGACCACACCCTAGGGCTTGTTGGCCCGAAGCCATTGGCTAAATGGAGCGAATTGCCACAACACTTCCTTTTTTTTAACCTATATAAGAAGGTTCTAATCTTAATACAAAACTATATACAATAGGAACAAGTGTCAAGTATTGTCCAGAAGAAAGAAGAGGTAATAACATAAACTAAAAGGTAATAACATGAACTGCAACCTACAAGAACAACATCAAGCAAGAACACATTCTTAATGTTCAGCTCATAGAAAATTGGCAAATTACAGCGATTACTCCAATAGCTGTCCTATCCTGAAGATTCTAAGTCTTGTACCTAATATGCCCTTAGCTAAGGTATGAGAGAGTTGCAACTGTAACTATCTAGTCTTCAACCCCATCAAAGACCTGAGAAGAAAAATAATATTACCTGAGTTAGTAGAAAGTGCAAGCAAGCAACTTCTAAAAAAATGCAAGAAGTAACAAAAATAGTTGGCTGTCTGGACAGTCACCCACCATTTCTCTGCAACATTAGGACATCCTACTTTGGCTATGACAGACCATTTTCAGAAGCAGGAAAATTTGAAAGACTGTCCTACCCTTTTTTGGTAAGGTTTAGCAGTCACTTTTCTTTATGTCCTGCTTGTCCAGATTGGACAATGCACTTAGTATCAGCAGTCAAGGCAAGATCAATTCTTTGCCCAATAGGCCAGTTTTGCCAAGAGGAAGACAAACTTCATATGGAGTGTCTTTGATGCCCATCATCCCCTCAGGAGTAGATCAGTACTGCCAGGAGCAGTTATGTCTCTTTTAAACAAAATTCTAAGTTATTAAAACATTTAAATGCCATATTCTATAGGACTTTGAAGTGTTTGATTACCTATCCATCTGAAATATATCTCTGTATATCTAGAAAACCTAACTAACATGATAAGTTTGACAAACGTGGGTGACAAATAACCTGTAATTGTAATCAACTTATATAAATAAAAGATTAAAGCTTTACATTATAAAATAAACAATCTCTAAACAGATGTACAGCTTAAGGACAATGACCTTGAAGTTGTGACAATATACAAAGATATCTTAATCAAAGGTAGAAATGTATAGTCCAATATGACAAAAGTATCCTTAATTTTCATCAATATACAAAATATCCTAAACAGAAGTAGAAACATATATATGGTATGATAAATATAATTTTATATTTGTATCAATGTACAAAAATATTTTAAACATAAGTATAAAATATATACAATATGACAAATACAATTTTGATTTTGTATCAATATACAAATTAAATAGGAACAGGAAAATAATTTTAAATTTGTATCAATATACAAGAATCCATATTAATATATCTTATCTAAAACTGATAGTTGCTATTTTATTTGACAAGTAGTTATATTAATCTATCTTATTATCTTATCCTATCTATCCCCTTTTTTCTATTTCAAATGGGATTCCTGAGTCTATTTTTATTGTTCAACCCCCAATCCTATAACAACTTATAACCAACCCCTTACATATGACAATTATCCTTATCCCTGAAAAAACAAAAACCTGTTGGGAGAGGGGGCTTTGTTTCCTTAGAATTACTTCCTGCTATCTAGGCAGTGATGGTATCTCTGTGGAATCCTCTAACACACTAAAACAATGATTAAGTCTCATGAGGACTAGCTGTAACATTTGTAGCCAGTCTCAGAGTAATGGGCAAGTAGTGATGTAAAAAGGTGTACCATCTCAGCTAGCCACCTTGGAATTGTCCTGAACATTTTGTAGTCCAAAGCTGATCTTTGAGTGGTGTTGATCAGCTTAATGACATTATTATGGACCAAGTAGAATAACTATGGGGCCCTATCATCCTTCTGGAGATTTCATAGATTGCAGTTAGGAAAATTTATTGTTCACCATGGAAAACTTAAACATTATTAATATCAAAATGGAAAATGTAAGTTTTAAGATAGTACTATATCTAAATAAAGGTTCTAAAGAGTCAAAAATAAGTATGAGGAGAAAGAGAATTATGACTACAACAGGTTTTTTCTGTCTCACACCAGGTGGCTCTTCTGTTATGACACAGAGACACTGAATTTTTCTTTTAACAATATGCTTGTATTTAGAGAAGGAGAGAGCCACACTCCAACTACAAAGCCAGCTCTAATTTTTAATTGAGTTGGGACTTCAACTATTTTGAGAAGTGAAGAGATATTGATGTTTAGATAATGAGATTTTACCCTGTAGAGAATATTGATATGATTAGGTCAGATTTTTCTTTGTTGCTAATTTTTTCCAGATAGCTTTCCCTTCTTCTTTAGATGTCTAGATGTCCAAGGTCCTTTGAGTTCTTGAAGGTGGGTATTTCTATTTTCATATAAAGACAAAAACAGTTTTTTCCATTGTCCAATATCTCTCTACATAGTGGATGTTCCTTTCTCATTAGCATTTAGAAAATTTAAAGTTAATAAGGCATTATGCAATCTATCTCCCAGGGTATTTATCACCCCTCTCTGTTTATTAAGCATTTCTTTTAAAGTGAAATTAGATCTTTCTACCACTGCTTGACCTGTAGGATTGTGTAGTATTCCTGGAACATGCTTCACATTATAATATGCAAAGAATTTATTATCTGGCATAATTTTTTTTCACCAGAACCATTTCTCTCTCAGCTTCAGCTTATAATTTTCTTGGACTGTTGAATTTTTTATAAACCTATTTTATAACATAAGAAGTTATTAGAATCTCCTCTTTGTATTTTTTCAGGAGTAATTTGTAAATCACAGTGAGGCAAAATTTTCTTTACTTCTTTAAACATTTTTTTAGAAGTATCTACATTTGAATCAGGTAATAAGATATCATCCATGTAATGGTAATTATAGATTGTGGAAACTGTACACAAATTAGTTCCAATTTTTTTAAACAAAATATTGGCATAGGGTAGGGCTATTTAACATTCCCTGTGGGAGAGTCTTCCATTGATATCTCTTAACTGGTTGAGAATTATTATAAATAGGCACCATGAAGACAAAATTTTCCTTGTCCTTTACTTGTAGAGGTATAGTGAAAAAACAGTCTTTCAAATCAATAACTATAATAGGCTATCTTTTGAGTAACAGAGAAGGCAAAGGTATTCCAGGCTGTAGAAAGCCCGTAGGCTGAATTACTTTATTTATGGCTGTTTGATTTGTCAGCATTCTCCATTTTCCAGATTTCTTTTTAATAACAAGCACAGGAGAATTCTAAGGGTGGGTTGTTACTTCAATATGTTGAGCATTTAGCTGCTCCTGAACCAGCTGTTCTAAGGCCTATAGTTTCTCTGATGTCATAGGCCAGTGCCCAACCCAGACAGGTTGGTCAGTTAAGCATTTTAAGGGTAGGGTTATTGGTAACTCTGTGACATCAACAGCATTGTGCCCTGTTTTTGTACAACCTGAACAGTTGGTGTCTATTTTTTATAGTGCTCTGTAATATTCTTTCCAGAAACATAAGTTGGTTTATGGTCTCTTTCTGAGATTGGAGGAATATTAATCTGGGTATTCCATTGTTGCAACAGTTCATGATCACATAGATTCACTGCAACATTAGCCACATATGGCCTCAATTTTTCTCTCTATCCTTCTGGCCCTATATATTTCACCCATCTCATGCTTTGTTTTACCTGAGATAGGGTTCCAATCCCTAAGTACTGAACATCTACCTCCTGAAGAGGCCAATGATTTTGGTGTAATTATATTGACATCTGCCCCTGTGTCAATAGACCTTCAATTACAATGCCATTTATAGGTACCCTAAGCTTTGGTCTTTGATCATTTATAGAAGCCTGCCAAAATATCCATTATATGCTTTCTCCTGGAAACCAGAGAAGTATTTTTTTTTTTTTTTTTTTTTTTTTTTTTTTTTGCAATAGGCACTGGATCCTCTAATTGTTCTGGGAAGTTTCCTCCACAGTGCCTAGAAATGACTGGACCATGTTTGACATGGGAGCCTGCAAGAGGCCCCCACCAAGGTGTTTCCTGATGGTAAACAGTTGCCTTGTTTGTCTCTTATTGATCTACATTCATTGTGCCAATGTTGGCATTTACTGCATCTTCTGCATCCCTAGAAGAAGCATTGTTTCTAGGAACACTTTGTCTACAATTTTTTCTTAGATGGCCTGCTTTGCCTCCTGAAAAATGAGTTCTTCCAAAACCTTCATTGTATCAATCAGTTTCTTGCTCTCTTCATTTGTATATAATTCTAAAGCTTTTATTTCATCTATGAAGGCTGCATTGCCTTCCTTAGTGACTATCTGTCTGCCTTGCAAATTGCTTCTAAAAGTAGATGTTCTTCTGTAAAGTGTAAAGTTATCAAGTAATTTACCTCAGTTAAAATCCTTGGAAGATTATCACTGGTGTAATAATCTTGATTAGCTCACAGATAGATCCAATATTTAGATGGTTATTTCATGCAAAGATTTTAGGATGTAATAATGATGTTTGGCCAGCAGGTGTCACAGGTGTGGGCCAAAGCAGGTCAGCTCAGGCAGACTCAGGCTCCCAGAGTTGACTCTCCTGTGAATTAAGGTCCTACCCAGGCCAGCAACCTGAAAGCAGATTATTATACACCGAACAAATTTGGTTAGAGAAAACAGCTGAGAATTCTCAGCCCCAGGCTCTGCCCCAGTGCTGCAGTGGAGCAGAACCTGTATCAGAGAGTAAGAAGGACATGCCACGTTAAAATGGCTGATGGGGAGCAGACTACTGGACCACTGACAGAGCACTGGCACACTCAAGCATACAGGGCTCAAACACTGCAAGGAATGGGAAGAAGGAACCTGAGGCTGCTAGGAGCCAGGCATGGTTGCATCATTCCAAGTCAGGAGCGAGGATTTTAAAAACCTGAATGATTTTTTTTTATCTAGCTCAATTGGTAGAGGATGATACTCTTAATCTCAGGGTTGTAGGTTCATGCCCCACGTTGGGCACCAGATAATGCAAGAAATCCATATACGTCTGTGAAAAAGATTTATTTATTAAGGAATAAAATGGGGATCACACTCACTTATACAGAACAAGTAGACACACCGCTGCTGATCTGCCCAAAGGTGATGGGGACCAACTGCAAGCCACTCTCCACCATCAGGCTCCGACCACACAAAAGAGCATGTGACCCCTCTCCCTCACATCCGCAGACAAGACCACGCCGTTGGGCTTGTTAGCCCAAAGCCATTGGCTGAACGGAGATTTCCCACAACAGGTGTGTGTCAGTATTCCAAGCCTAAAGTATATTGTATTGGCAACTGCCAGTAACAATAGTGTGTAAGGCCTTATTACTAAATGCTCATTAGCAAATCTTTAAATCAGTTAAAAATTTTATTATATTTACTTACTGATTTTGTGTTGAGGGAGGAGTAGCATGCCCCACTCATCCTGTGGAGGTCAGAATCAGTTCTTTCTCCACACTGGGGTGTGGGGAGAGAAGTGAACTCAGAGCCTTAGGCTTGTCAGCAAGCACCTTTACCTGCTGAGCCAGCTCTCCAGCCCTAAACAAGTTTACATCTATTTTTCCCAGATAATTTGATAGTAAGATTTTGAGTTTCTTTTGTCATTTTAAGAATGATTATCCTAATATTTTTTTTGTTTAATGGTCATAAATTTATATTATATTTTTGGCTGATAATAACCTGCAAACTCTAGAAAGGAGTATTTGGTTGAGCAAGTACTACGCATAGTAGGCTTAATCCAGGACAAAGTCACCTTCACTGCCTAATATTTTTGTGGGGACCATAAGATAATGATATTCAGCTTCTTTCTTTCTTTCTTTCCTTTTGTAAAGACAGAGTTTCTCTCTGTAGTCCTGGCTGTCCTGGAACTTACTCTGTAGATCAAGCTGGCCTCGAAATCAGAGATCCACCTGCCTCTGCCTCCTGAGTGCTGGGACTAAAGACAGAAAGGAGAGTTATGTTCCTGTGCTTTTCTTTTGACAATTAATCACACCTCTCCTCCTTTGTCTCTCTGTTCAGCACATTGTCTTTTTCGGAACCTGGTGCCAGGAGAGTTCAGTGATTCTGACATAATTCAAAAAAAGACGCTATAATTGTAGCATTGTTGTGAGTCCTATGAGACAAAGAGAAGCTGGACTTTTTTAAATTATTTTTAACAAGACTATACAGAGTTAGGCACAAATCCCAGGAGAGTGATGGTCAATGATGGCATCTCAGTAAAGAGCACAATATATAGGAGACACCCTGTCACCTCATTCTCCATCATTCTGGTTTATTTCCAATTAGTCTATGTTTAAATATGTACATGATGAGGAAAATTAATCTTTATTACATGAGATGCTCATATCACAGTTCAAGTGGCTGAGTGCAATAACTTAAGGATTATGTGTGTGTATGCATGTATGTGTGTGTGTATGTGTGTGTGTGCGCATTCTCCCTCTCACAAAATCAGCTGAAGAAACTTAAGTCCATCTTGTTAAAAAGGAGGAAAAATATTATTATTTGAAAAAAGGAATAATAAGGGGGGGAAAGGCAGAATCTTGTCTTTCCCCATCCACTGAACCAGTACATGAGGCTGTAATTCTGTCAGCAAGAACTACAGCAGAAAACATGTTCCTTGTCTCTCACTCATTTTTTTCCATATAACCAAAGCCATGAAAATATGGAATTGTGCTCTGTCCTCCACAAATAGGGGTAGGTGTCTGTCTAAGAAGTTTTTAGACCCAAAATTGAAATTATCAAAAATATGAGATTGAAAAAGATGAATTGTTTTTTGCTTAATGTGATTTTCTCAGACTTTATTCAGATACATATAGTAAAAATAGAATGATTTTTCATAGTTACCATTAAAAAAACATCAATTATTTATACCAAATGATATTGTTAACCTTATGCTAGCAAACTCTCAAGAAAGCTGAAGCTGATGATGTACTCCTGCAGTCACAGCAACTTAGGAAGATGAGAAAAATAGCTCTGTTTTGTTTTGTTTGTTTTCTATTTAAAAATTTTCTTTCATGCAATACATTTTAATCATATTTTCCCATCACCCAATGCCTCCAAGATCCTCCTCACCTCCTAATCCACCCAACTTCATGTTTCTTTTTTTTCCTCCTTTTTATTTATTTTTTTGTGGCTTTCACGTCATGTGTCTCCATCCCATTCATTTCCCTGCCCCTTCATACCTGCCTTTTGCCCTTGCAACCTCTCTCTCTAACACAAAATAAAATAAAATAATATTTAAGAGAAAAAAGAAAAAAGAGAAAGAAGGAAAAAAATCAGTTTCATCATGGAAGTGTAGTGTGACACACTGAGTGACACAGTAAATCCTTTCATCCATATATTTTTATTTGCAAGTGCTCATTGCAGAGAGGCATTGGTGTGGTTCAAGGCCTCTGATTTCTACTGCACTATCTATGCTGGGCCCTCATTGGAACTCCTCTTGATTATCCTGCTCTTACCTTGTGTTGTGGAAATTCTGCAGCTTTTTGTCTGCAGGACCCATCCCTCATGTGTTCCAGCAGATCATTAAACCCTGGTTCTCAGCCTGGCTTGTTGCAAGTCGGTTAGCCTGCCAGCTCTCTCTTGTTCTTGTAGATGTAACCAACCGTCTTATTAAATAAGAAACACAGAGCCGATTCAGAAAAGAAAGCCAAGAGGTCAGAACTAAGAGCCTTACCCTTCCTGCTTTAGCTATCCTGCTTCAGCCAAGAGAGCTCTCCGAAAAAGGGGCCTACTTCCTGTGTGTATGCCTTTTTATAGTCTAGCTGTTCTGCCTTCTCATTTGTTGTAAACCTAAACACGTGACTGCCTTGTCATCACCTGTATGTACCGCCCTCCAGGTCCTTAAAGGCGTGCACCACCACCGCCACACACTTGCTATGGCTCTAAAACTCTGACCCCCAGGCAACTTTATTTATTAACATACAATTAAAATCACATTTCAGTACAAGTAAAATACCACCACATTTCCCCTTTTCTATTTTAATAAAAAGGAAAAAAAAAGAAAAAGTTTATAACTAACAAAAGAAAAACTATATACAAAAGTACAATAACTATATACAATATATACAAATAATAAATGTCTAAACAATGTCTAGTCCATTTGTATTTGACAAATTCAGAGATAATAATTTCATTATCCTATTTTGTTAAGTCCAAAATGTATCTAATTCACTTTCTATCCTAATTAATCTTCAACTATAACTAACTAACCTTCAACTATAACTAACTAATCTTCAACTCCCTCAGAGACCCAAGAAGAAAATAATATTAGCTAACAAAAATAAAAACAGAAAGTGCATGCAAGCAACTTCTAAAAAATTTGTGAGTTGACAGAAACAGCCAGCTGCCTGGACAGTCACCTGAGGTTTCTCCGCAATGCTGGGGCATCATCTTCAGCCTATAGGCTTAGCATATCTGACAGACTCATTTGTGAAGTAGGATATACACAAGGTCAACAGTTCAACCTCACATTGGGTGAGAGCAGTCCATGCACCAGAAACACCTGAATTCCACTAGTGTCATGTCATGATTCAGGATTTTAAATTCTGTAAAATGTTGATGGTTTTTTAATTCAGCTCTCCATTCTTCTTGGCTGTGTACATATGGCTTCATCTCAGCATCCCGTTCTTCTCCACATCTCTCTATCAAATGCCAGTCTACTATTGAGAGGCGTGAGCTTAGTTACTCTTCAAGAATAACTGTTTCAGCTGCTGTTCCATAGCACATCAGAAGCCATCGGCCCACTGCCTGTTCAGCTGCCTTCAAAGAAAAGGGCACTGTACCTTTTCCGAGTTGCGAAGGCCACGTCAGGGATGGTGCCATATTGTCCTGGCCTCAGAAGATGCCTTTTGATAAAGCCATAACCACGCTTGTTTAGGCAAGAATCAGTAGTCCTTTGTTTCATGTCCTGTCTGTCCATTTTGTCAGCAGTTGATTCGAGGATACTTTGTTGTCCAGTGGCTAACTTTTGCCACAATGAAAGCTAACTCCATATGCAGTTTCTTCAATGCCCATATTTTCTCTGAAGTAGATTGGTACTGCCAGGAGCCGACATGTCTCATAGTCATAACAAAAAAGAAAAATTTTCTAAGTTATTAAAACATTTTAAATGCCATATTCTGTAGTTCTCTGAAGGGTTTGAAGATGACCTATCTAAAATATATCTGCTCAATTTTTAAAACATATCTAATATGACTACAAGTTCTATTGTAATGTCTAACTACTAACTATCATTTCTTTATATCCTAATAGTTGGTAATAATAACATTCAAGGATCAGAAAATTGCATTGTTAAATGAATGATATAAGTACAATTAGAAATATACATATAGCATTTTCTAACAATATCAATTTCAATATATATAATTTGTATATAATATAAAACAATCCAACCCAATGTAAAGTATTTAAAACTAGTAATTGTCTTGGCTATGGGACTGGCAGGTGAGAGAGATTTGTCCTGACTGTGGGCCAGGCAGGAAAACTCTAGCAACATGTTCTCATCAATAGGGTGAGCTCTCCTGAATTGTCCTGGAGAGTTCACCCCTTGAAGCTATGAGCAAGAGGTGGGGTCAGTTCTGCTTTCATGTCTTCAACCCCTACACCTTCAGGGTCAGCTCTACTGGGTTGCCCTGGCATGGGTTAGGGGCCACTTTCCTGCATGCTGCAGCTGATGAGGGGCAGGGCCAGCTCTCCCTCTCTTATAACCTCAAGGCCAGCTGTCCCACCCACCTCAGGCATTGATGGGAAGAGGGGGAGGCCTCTCTCCCCTGACCATGTCACCACGTGACAGATGAGTATGGGAACGGTTCTCCCATGCTCTCAACTATGGGGCTGGCTCATCCACACCTCCACCAACAGGATTGGCTCTACGATGCTGTACAGGCAAGGTACAGGGCCTGCTCTCCTGAGTGTTGCATCTGGTGGTGGGTAGGGGCAGCTCTCCTGTTCTTATGACGTCAAAGCCAGCTCTCTCACTGGCCTCAGGCATTGATGGGTTGGGGGGAGGGAGGGCATCTCTCTCTGGTCCATGTTGCCACATGACAGGTGAATAATGGGGACAGCTCTCCCTAGCTCACAACATTCACAACATCTGGGCTGGCTCACCCACACCTCTGCCAGTGGGGTTGGCTCTATAGTGCTGCCCAGGCAAGGTGCATGGCCTGCTCTCCCAAGTGTTGCAGCTGATGGCAGCTCCAACTTCCCATTTCTTTCTCAAAAACTAAAGCAAAACAAAAAACTCAAACAAATACCAAAACAACAAGAAAGACAAAAATACCAAAACGAAGCAAAAAGCCCACAAAATGAAAAACTACATAGAGTCCACTTTGTGTTGGTCAACTACTCCTGAGCATGGGCCTACCTTATGGAGTGGTTAATATACCTAGTACTCCCTTGGAGAATACTGATGTTCCTTTCCCCAACAGGTATTAATTGCAAATAACTTCTTAGAGATGAGACTGTATGTCCACTTTCCCTTTCCTTTGCTGGGATTTTGTCTGGTTCAAACTGTGTAGGTGTTACATGTGCTGGGACAGTCTCTTCACATATGTATCAGTCCAGGTGTGTCTGGAAGACCTGATTTCTTTGGAGTCATTCACCGTTCACCGCTTCAGGCTTTTACAGTCTTTCTTTCTGTCTCCTCTCCTATATACATCCCTGTACCTTAAGCGGAGGGTTCTGATAAAAATACCCCATTTTGGATTGAGTGCTCTTATTCTCTGTCCATTGCCCAGGTGTGGGTCTCTGTGTTAGTTGCCATCTACTGCAAGAAGAAGCTTTACTGATGTGTTCTGAGCAATGCACTGATCTATAGGTATAGCAATATGCATGTCCCTTGTATCCATCTTACCAAAGGACTTTTCTGTGTATAAAGATACGATATTGTAGTTTTGCATTTCAACTTGTTTATGTAGTAGTTTTGCATTTCAACTTGTTTATGTAGGCATCTTACAGCGTGCTGTCTTGTGTGTCTGATTTTTTTCACTCAGCATTGCACTTTGAAGATTCATCCTGTTTTATGCAGTTCCTTTATTCCACTGCTGTTACTGTTCCATGCTGTGTGTTTGTCTGCTCTCCAGCTGATGTGCAATTTTTAGTTTGGGTACATATAAATAACAATGTTTAAAAAGCATGTGCACTAACCAAAAAAAAAGCATGTGCAAATTGATCTTTGTGTAGACATATGGTTTCATTTATTTTGGATAAGCACAACAGACTGGAATTTCTGCATGTTATAGTAATATAAGGAACATGTACATTTGACATTAAGAAACAAATCAGTAAATAATAAGCAAAATATTTAGACAGGTAGTTTGGCAAAGATAATATAAAGTGAGCTAAGAAGCATATTTGAAACATGTTTGCCATGGTTAGTCATTAAAGAAAGTTACAAACCACAATGATGGTCTAGGGAGCCATCCCATTTGGAAAACTGCTTGCTGTGCAAGCATGAGGACCTGACTTCGTATCCTCAACATCCAAAAAAAAAAAAAAAACAAAAAACAAAAAACCCGTGTTTTGAGTCTATAACACATATTAGAACTGAAAATGGAGTTGTGGTGGGGTGGCATAGGGTGGGGAGGAATGAGACAGGAATAGGCATATTCCTAAAATTCATTGGCCAGCCAGCCTAGCAGAATTATGAGCTTTAGGTCTGGTGAGAGACCTGTCTCAAACAATGGTGAAGAGTGATTCAGGAAAGACATCCTTGA
Source organism: Peromyscus eremicus (assembly GCF_949786415.1). Classification (NCBI taxonomy): domain Eukaryota; kingdom Metazoa; phylum Chordata; class Mammalia; order Rodentia; family Cricetidae; genus Peromyscus; species Peromyscus eremicus. Next base: position 12,930,800 of record NC_081429.1, on the reverse strand, counting down.
CCTTTGAACTGCACATTCATGTGAACATGCACCTGCATGCATGACTGCACTCCCCCATACAAACAGGAACATATCCCTCAAAACATACATACACACAATAAATAAAATCTACTATGATGTACGACTGTATAGCTATTAGGAAGAGTAAAATAAATAAGTAGCAAAGCTCCAGCCAGGTGGTGAATGAAGCCTTTTGAATTTTCACGTGCTGCTGGTGGAGCTAAAAAGTGATAACCCATTCTAGGAAATAGTTTGGAACCTTCTTAATTTTTCTAAAACCAATTTAAGCAAATGGCTCCATCTAGTGTATAAATGGGGGGAAATGCTCATTTAGATTTAAAAAAGTCAAAATAGAAATTTTATCTTTACAGTTATTTAGTCATTTTTACTTTAATTTAAATAGTTGTAAATGGAAGTTTATGATTTTTGTGGCAGAAAAAGACAAAGAAATACTTAAGTGAAATGAAATAAACACCTTTCCAAATACTGTTATTTTGATCAATAACAGAATAGGAAGAAAGTACTCTTTAATGTGGGGTAAGTCCCAGAGGCTGACCACTGAAAACACTTATTTTCTCCAAAGTTGAAAGTTGCAACAGAGTTCTATGAAAGCAAGGGACTTCAATGCTTTTGAATTCACATGGTCTTATTTTCTTTATTTTTCTTTTTTGATATTATAATATTAATATGTTATGGTTTGGATCTTGAATGTGTCCTATGGGATATATATCAAAGGCTTGGGTGCCAGTTGATGGCATTAGTAGCAACTGGTAGAAACTCTAGTAGGTGAGGTCTTTTTAGTTGGCATAGGTCATTGGGAATAGCCTACAAGAATATTTCTTGTCTTCTACCCTTCTTCTATCTTTTTTCTTCTTGCTCATCATGAATTAAGTCACACTGTGCTGCCACTGTTCTAGCTGAAATGATTTTTTGTCTTTCCTCGAACCTAAAGGTAAAGGGGCCAGTCAACCATGGATTGAAGCCTTTGTAACTTGGGGCTGAAATGAGACTTTCCCTCCTTTTGAGTTGCCCCCTCTCTTGGGTATTTTGCCACTAGAGTGGAAGGTTGAGTAGAACAATGTAAAAATCAATGTGGAGGAAGATGATTTGTAGCTCTTTTACTCCAGATTCTTTATTTAACTGCTCCTTTATTCCCTGAACATTAGTTTCAGAACTTACCATGTTCCAGATACAAAGACAAGTCCCCCCCACACATACAACGCCTTTGGTATAGAAGTTCACCTAAATATTGAGTCTGAAGGCAGGCATGTATACAAATAAAACAGCTTAGCAGCACAAAAAGTAAAATCTAATACTACACACCAGTGTAATTATAGGTAAACTAATCCTCAAAGACAATTTATTTTGTATGTATGTGTGTGTTCATATTTGTATGCATGTTGCAATATGTGTGGTCACAGGTACATGTGAATGTGAGTTTATATGTATGTGAGGGTCAGAGACTGAGCCAGTGTCTTCTACAATCGTCCTACATTTTTTTTTTAACCATGGCAGGGTCTCCTGGTGTGGAATGCACTTTATCCACTGTACCATCTCCCAAGCCCCTCAAAGTTAATTTTCGATACAATCTTATTGATATTACATGATATTCATGTCTTATCCCAAGTGAGCAAGGACAGGAAGACCTTCACTAATTAAGAAAAGGGATGAAGTTTTCCTTATACAACTATAAGAAGGCTTCTTAAATTACCTTAAGAATTCATTATTTTCAGGTAACTTAGTACCAGCAGTTCCCACACACTTTGACACCATGTGAAGCACTGGGTACAGGAGTGCTGACTGGAGGAAACAAAGTGGAATTTGATAGTAGTCTGTAATTTGAAAAGAAACTCTAAAATTAGATGGAAGGACTTTAAGAAAAGTCTTTACTTAATGGATAGAGAACATATTCTTAAATGGATGGACACGTTGAACAATACTCCAAGAGCCAAAAAGTTGGAGGGTGTAGAGTACCTTAGAATTAGTTCCCTTGAGACCGTGGCATCATTTTCTCCTGTACATACTATGAGAAGTAAATTTTTTAAGGGATCTACTTTAGAAAAATAAGCATTTCTATAGTCTCTACTACACAGAGTTTTAAAATACGCAGTGTGTTTGTGTTTTGTTAATGAGACTAAATAACTTCCTAAGAAGATCAGGACACAATAATCTCCCATGTAAATGCTGGACTTGGGAAGGGAAAGTTCTCACAGTAGGTTTCAGAAATCGATTCTTTGTTCTAGATTTGCATTTACTACTGGGCAGCTGTTTTACTGTTTTTTAAGAGACATTGTGACTTGGGAATTGTTTTCATGCTCTGTTTAGTATGGTCATCCCAAATGGTTGGAAAGCCTCATGTTTCTGTTTCTTAGCAGTACCTGTCCCTAAAGACCAGTACCGGCCAAGATCATGATGTTATTCCCACTGTGGCCATGAGTGTTCAAGGGCTAAATTGTTTCTCATCTAGTTGAAATACGTAGGGTTTGAAGTGTTGGATATAGTGCTTATGTTTAATATTATTGGGATATAGCAAGTATTCATAGCACAATAACAATTTTTTCTTGCTTTTTAATTTATAGGTTGCTTCATTTCCATGGTATAAAATTTGCATAACAAACATAGTTTAGTTATAGTATAGTTACAAGTACAGTACAAGTATAGTATAGTTACAAGTCTTTGATTAAAGACTTAGGGAAGAGGAGGGGGGCGGGAGGGGGGAGAACAAGGGAATCCGTGGCTGATATGTAGAACTGAATTGTATTGTAAAATAAAATAAAATAAATAAAAAATAAAAAAAATAGTTAAAAATAAAAGGATGTAACTCTAACCTCTTTAAGAAATATTCTCTGTACTGTATTGATAGAAGAAAATGTCCATATATTCTAAGCATGCTTAGCTATAAATTGCAGGAGGTTTTAACCATAAGCCTTTATCCTATTGTATATATTAGTATATGTTATGTTTTGGTGCAATACTGTGTAAAAACACTCAACAGTTTCTAACAGGCAGCAGTTCCGTGCTCCCTGTATGACTGCATCTACAGTCTCTTCTCTTTGGGGTGTAGATTAGTCAAGGTTCTACCCTGCTTCAAGTATTCTAGAAGGCTTTGTTTGAAATGAATTCATGTGTTACACATTTCCTCCCACAAAGGAAGTCAAAGCACATTACTTGACGACACCCTTGCCACATCCTGGAGATCTGAGAAGCAAAGGTCGCTTTCCCGAAGTTAATGGTGAGGAAAGTGATGCCCGGTGAAGTTAAGCGGCCAAATAGAAGTTCTTCAGTGGTGCAGATCTGACTCTCTGACTCCATTACTTAACAGGAAGCAGAAGGTAAACAATTGTGGGACCACAGCCACAGCTTCCACTTCGGCAAGTCACAGCGCAGGACCAACCCTGATGCAGGGACTGTGTCAGGCACCTGAGTTCACAGTGCTCTGGAGCAAACCAGCGTTTCTCTGAAGCGCTCTGCTTAGATGCCTCTTGTCACACAGGATTCTTAAAATTGTGTCTGTTTGCGTCATCAAATTATTGCCAACTCTTTTTCTAACCAAGGATCAAGGAAAGACATATGAGGAGGATCAACGGGGATAATTCTTTCCTAAGAGAAATTCTTACTTGCACAAATTTTTAAAATTTATTTATTTGACATCCCAACCAGTTTCCCCTCCCTCCTCTCCTCCCAGGTCTGCCCCATACCTTACCTCTGCTACTCCCCCATATCAGGGCTAGGTGAAGCAATCCAGTAGAAGGAAAAGAGTCTCAAGAGGAGATGAAAGAGTTAGAGACATCCCCTCCTCCCATTCTGGGATTCCTAACAATGGGAGCAGGTGTATCTCTGACTCTTTTGCCTGCTTTTGGCACCTTTTTCCTCCTACTTAGTTGCCTCATCCAGCCTTGATATGAGAGTATGTGCCTAGTCTTATTGTAACTTGTTATGCCATGTTTGGTTGGTATCATTGGGAGGCCTCCTCTTTTCTGAAGGAAATAGAGGAAAAATGGATCTGGGGAAGAAGGAAGGGGGGGGGGACTGGAGGAGAAGAGGGAGGGGAAACTGCAGTCGGATGGATGTAACATATGAGGGAAGAATAAATAAAAAAGGAAACAAAAACAAAACAACAAAGAAACATCAAGCTAACAACCATAATACATATCCACATGACCTACCACAGACCCTTGCAGGCTACATGATTACAGCTTCAGTTTCTGTGAGCCCCTATGACAGTTGAGATCTGTGAACCAAGTTCTTCTGGCATCCTCGATCTCCCTGGCTCCTATATTTCTTTCTTCCCTTCTTCCATGGAGTTCCTTAAGCTCCAAGCTGACGGATCAGGTAGAGATCTCCAATTTGGGATCTCTCTCTGCCTAATGTTTGGTTGTATGTCTCTGTATCTACTCCCATCAGCTGCCCAGTAGAAGCCTCTTTGATGAATATTGGGCTAGACACTGATTTGTGAGTATATGAGGATATTATTAGGAATCATCTTATTGACTTTTTAAATCATAGGTCTCTGGGCTATCCAGCCTCTGACTCCTGGTCATCCAGGCTATGGGCTCCCCCTTATGGTATGGGCCTCAAATTAGATTTGTCATTGGTTGACCACTCCCACAAATTCTGTGCCTCCACTACCCAGTACATCTTGAAGATGGAATAGATTATAGGTCAAGGGTTTTGTGGCTAGGCTGGTGTCCCAGTCCCAAATCTAAAAGCCTCACATGGTTACAGAGGATGGGCAGTTCAGGTTCTGAATCCTTCATTACTAGGAGTACTTGCTAGGGTCACCCTCTTGTAGAATCATGAGAGTTTCTACTGTACTAGGTTTCCACATTGCCCTCTAATGCCTCCCAATTCCATTCATCCATTCCCATACTCTCTTCCTCCATTCCTCCACATCTACCTAATCACTGCTGTTCCCATTCTCACTCACTCCCAGTACACTGGGAAAAATCTGTTCCTTTCCCCCTTCCCAAGAAGATCCATGCATTCCCCCCTTTGAATCCTCCTTGTTACTTAGCCTTTCTAGGTCTATAGATTGTATTTTGATTATCATTGACTTAACAGCTAATATCTAATTGTAAGTGAGTCCATACCACCCATGTCTTTCTAAATCTAGGTTACTGACTGAGGATGATTGTATTTCTAGTTCCATCCATTTACCTGCAAATTTCATGATGTTATTTTTTTAACAGCTGAGTAATAGTCCATTGTGGACATGTACCACATCTTCTTTATACATTCTTCAGTTGAAGGACACCTAGGTTGTTTCTAGTCCCTGGCTATTGTGAATAAAGTTGATGTGAAGTGTCTTTGTGGAGTGTCCTTTGAGCAAGTGTCTAGTTGAGCAAGTGTCTTTGTGGAGTGTCCTTTGGGTATATTTCCAAGGTTGGTATAGCTTGAGATAGATTGATTCCCAGATTTCTGAAGATCTGTCACATTGATTTTCATAGTGCTTGTACAAGTTTGTACTCCCACCAGCAGTGGAGGAGTATTCCCCTTGCACTACATCCTTACCTTCATTTGTGTTAATGATCTTAGCCATTCTGACAGGTGTAAGATGGAATCTCAAAGTAGTTTTGATGTGCATTTCCCTGCTTTTGTGGGATGTCTTTCTGTACACTGTGAATATGTGTTGCTCTGATTGGTTGATAAATAAAGATGTTTGGCCAATGGAAAGGTAGAATAAGATAAGGCGGTACATTCAAACTGAAGAGAGAGGAGAAGAAAGGAGAAGGAGAGGAGACTCTAGCCCACTGCCTAAGGAGCAACAAGATGCCAGCAGACCACTAATGCCATGGCTACGTGGCAACATATAGAGTAATAGAAATGGATTTAGTTAAGTTATAAGAGCTAGCTAACAAGAAGCCTGAGTCATAGGCCACACAGTTTGTAAACAGTATGAGCCTCTGTGTGTTTACTTGGGACCAACTGGGTGCAGGACGTGAATGGAAGAGATTCGTCCTGACTGAGAGACCGAACAGGACTGGAGAAACTTCTGGCTACAGTTAACGATGTTGACCTTTTCCTTAAGTGTTTTTCAGCCATTTGGGTTTCCTCTATTGAGAATTCTTGGGCAGGATAAGGGGGAGTGGAGGGAGCAGAAGCTGCGAGTGGGATGTATTGAAAACTAAAAGAAAGAAACAAAGATGTTCACACTTTATATAACCAAAACTCTTAACACTTTTTTTCATACAGTATGTTTTTGTCTTATATTCCCCTCTCCTAATTCCTCCATAGCCCCTTACCTCCCTACTCATCCTTTGTCTTATTGGTAACCTGAAGTCCTATAGCTATTTCACCACAGAAGACTTGACTTATCCAGGCTCAGCCACACTCCTCTGATCATCCAGCAGAGGGCACCATGATTCACAGTTTTGAAAGGGAGATGACCAGCTGAAGCCTGCAGGGACCTGGAAAAGAGACTTTTCTTCACACATTGGTGACTAACATTTTCAGGGTAGAAGAGAAGATTGTAAATTAAAGGCACACCATAGTTTAAACAGCAGTCCTTTTCTTCATTCTTGCTGAAGCAAATACATTATGACGTTTAAGATTAATGTTTCCATTATTCATTGTTTTCAAAAGTCCTGCTTCAAACACACACACACACACACACACACACACACACACACACACACACATGTTTAATCATCAAATGCAGCCTTTACATGTTTATCCCTCTTCAAAAACAGTTTATAGGTGCAAACTCTCATGCGTAGTCTGACCCTAGTTCCTCAACCTTTACTGCTCATCCACAATGTCAACAAGGCCCAGGCAGGAGCCACATCCATGAGCTCTACTGGTGAGTCTAATTCAGTTTTCTTCTCCCAGGTGGCTCCCCCCAGTGCCTGCCCATCTAGGAGCCCTGTCTGAGTACTCTCTTGCTGAGGCCAGCACTAGACCTCATGGGTTACTAACCCCAAGTAGCTGCCACCACCCCTCCTCTATAACTCTCCAGACCCAGACCCAAGCAGGAGTTGCTTCCCTATCTAGGTCCTTTCTCTAGTCTAATCCAGGACTTTCACTCACCTCCAACTACCTGTCCAGGCCATGTGATGCACCTGGCAGGAGCCACATCTGTGAGCCTTTGGTGAGTCTGAATTAAATCCCTTGACCTATACTCTAGGCCCAAGCCCAGCACATCTTCCTGCCTTTTCAGAGATCCTGTGTGGTTCCTTGCTTATGTGTTGTCTTTCCAAGTCTACACTCAGATGGGAGCCACACCAGGCCACTTCCTTGGGCTTCATCCAAACAGTCCCACATGATCCTTAGGACCTCTGTATCCCACTAGTTACAGTGAATTGCCACCCCAGTTTTTCCAGTCTGAAGGACTGGCATGTTCATTCCTCCGACCTGACCAGAAATGTACTACTTTGTGGCATTAAGCAAAAACAGAACTAAACTTTCAATCTCCATGGGCAGGCTAAAATATCATATCTGAAACACAAGCAATGAGCCAAATCCACAAACCCAGTCCCCTTGTAAAAACACAAGCATTGTGAAAGATCAAAAAATATGCTCCCCCCAAAAACCACTAGAGAAATGTCCTCTGATGGGAATTACCTAGATACACCTCAGAACATGGATTTAAAATAAAAATGATAAGTTTGATCACATGATCAAGGAATTCAAAAAAAAGATGCAAGCAAAGACCTGACTGAACCTCAAGAAGGCTGAGAGAATTTCCTGATTGAAGTTCAAGAACACAAACAGCTAAATGAAATTATGTCAACAATAGAGAATTTGTAAGCTGAATTCAATAAAGAGATACAAATACAGAATAAAAATATTGCATTAGAATAACTGAATAAGTACTTATAAAAAAAACAATGTATGCATTATGTAGTTAAATTCCATCTAGTCTATTAGAGAACCTAACAAATCTTTCAGTTTTCTTCCTCACTGTCACTTAAAAAGGGTCTGTATACTGACCAAGTAGTACCTGATGAACACGGACCTTTAATAATGTTGTACAAGTATTTATGGGAAAATGGCAAATGTAATCCATTGTCCTGAGAACTCAGGTTATGGGGCATACCTTTAATGCCAGTGTGCAAAAGGATGGATCTCTATGAGTTGGAGATCAACATGGTCTATATAGTGAGTTCACGACTGGCGAGAGCTACATAGTAAGACCCCATCTAGGAAAAGAAAACCCTAAAGTAGTAACACTTTGAATAATTTTTATCAAGATACATGCAGTTTCAATCTGATGGATTTTTGACAAAATGGCCAGTTAATCAAACAATAAATTAGTCCAATCTCATCAGGGTCTCTAGTCTCCACTAGTCTTGTCTCTCTTTCCTTCTCTTCTTCTCTTCCCTCTCCTCACCAACTCTCCTTTTTTCCCCATAACTTTTCTCATTGTGTGACTGAATTGATATGCTATTTTCAAGAAAGCAGTTGAACCTCATTTGTAAATGCGACTTTAGCTGTCAACATGTTAATATCCATGGATTCAGTCAGTTAGATCACAAAGCACAGGCAATGTGTTTCCTGTTGCCTCTTTCTGTCACTGCTGTTCTTCACTGTCTGAACAGTGACTCTCCTTGCAGCAGCCTCAGTGTCCAGGGCATTTGGATTTTAGAGCTACTGAAAAACTACACATTTGTGGTTTCTTATTTTACCTTTCTTATATGTGGTTCTGGGGGGGTCATTTTTTCCCCTTGCTTAACCCCAGTTTGTGTTCTCCAACAATGATTTCTTCTTTTTAACCTCAATAAGACAGGCCAAGCCCTGTGCTTCAGTGAGTTCCAGTCTGTGCATCTCACTGTATTTCCTGGAGGCAATATTGGCCTCTGAGGTATGCATTTTTACTTCGGTAAAAAAAAAAAAAAAAAAAAAAAACATAAACAGATTCATCAATCTTGGGGCACACTTTTAAATATAATGAAAACTAACAAAGATAAGAGAGCTTGGAAAGATCCTAACTAATTATACTATATCCTCGTAGGGACAGGGTTGTACCATGAAAAAAAAATTTGCTCTGCCACTTTCGAGAAGATATAATCCATGTTAAATTGGTGGACATTTACAGAGGGAATATGGTCATATTGAAGTTTCATGGTTTGCAAAATAGTTTGTTTGAGGCCAAAAAAATTAGTGGCCATTTTGTAAACATTGTTAATTATCTTGTTTTGAAAATAAGAGCTGGGCAGCCCCTGCTGGCCTGTTGTTCTCCTAGCCCAGGAGATATGAACAAAAGGCCCAGTGCAGTTAATCAGGAGTTTTGCTCAATCCTTTGTCCTTCCTTCTGGGACATAATTCACACCAGATCTCTCTACAGTGCTTCATATTAATATAGCATGATGTACTAGGAACATTCAGATGAGAAGGCTTAACCACGAAGGCTCTGGTTGAGAGCATGTGCTCTCACTAGAAATCCAGAATCAACAAGTCATCAATCCACTTTTCATCATTCCTCAGATTTGGATTCAGGAAGATCAAGATGCTCCCAGGCACTGATGGAGGCCCATGTTTTTCTCATTTTCTTCTATTCCTTATTGTATCATAGTTCTTCTTAACATGGAGCAAGGACTTCATGGAGATGAGAAGACCCAGACAAAACACTGATAGTTACTCTGGGAAGGAGCTGAGTAGAGGAAGAAAGATTTAAATCTTCCAACACTTATATCCTGGATTTCTATATAAAAGATTGTGGACAAAAGATTTAGTTTAACCCAAACCAGAGTGAAGAATAGATATAATTAGATACATTAACATTTTATTTACTTGAATTTTATCATATATATGTGTATATATATATACATATATATACATATATACATATATATATATATATGAAACTTACAACAGCAAGAAAATAAAATATTTCCTTGAACTTTTCCAAGATATTTATACCATGATGTTAGTAGCACATGAATTCTAAATAGAATCAAAATATGGAATTTACCTTGAAACCCACAGAGACTTAATGAATTACTGAAGAGTTTGTGGAAGTCAGTATGGCATTTAGAAAGCACATTGCATGCAGAGAAAGGAAGAAAGAGACTAAGGACCAAGGAACAGTCAAAATCTCCACAAACACACCATTTGGGGCCTACTTCCTCTAGCTGGACCCTACCTGTTACAAGTCCCACAATTTCTCCAGTAACCCCAACTGGGAATAAGAATTTAGTACATAGGCCTTTGGTGAGTAATTGATATTCAAGGATAACAACCCCCAGATCCGCTTTTGAGAGCAATTCTTGGACACCCAGAACTTTATCTTTTATAGAATAGCAATTAAAACAAAAATAAGGAACAGAAACATATGAAAAGTACAGTTTTTATATAAGAACAGTGGCTGTGAGTCCTGCCTGCATGATACAAACAGGCAGAGCTTTATAAAGTCCCTTTATCACAGGTCATGACTGAGAACAATTAGATAAAAACTGTGAGAGTGGGCTATGGCCTCAGTATTCTTTAAGCTTTCTCAATGATCACAGTATGTGAATATTGATGGAGAATATGATTTGAGGAACAGCCTGAGCAAGCAGAGTAGTGTTAGACCATCTTCATCCACATCATGTTTTTTTGACTTCCAGGCCTATATTTACCTGTATTTTTCTGCCAAAATACTCAGTTACTTTGTGTCTTATAGATTTATCTGTGACAAGTGAAACATCTATAGGATCAATACCACTTAATTATTGTAAGACAACTTCTGGCTTACTTGACGCCTCATTTTAGTGTACACAGTGAGGCTGTCTGAATCATTCACTAGTAGTTCTCATGGGCTAGTTAAGAAAATGTAGTAAATCATTAATCATCTAATAGTTCAGTTGTAGTTACAAATATCCATGTGTATGGCTGAGAGTTAGGCTACTGTGACACACACAGTTTGAATTTTGGATGGCTGTATGACCCTGGTAAATTAGAAACCTGTGAGGCAGCTTTCCCCCTTTGTCTGCATGTAAACTGTAGAACTCATGTTGCTCCATGTAGAAAGAATTCTTCAGAGTCAGTAAGAAGTCTTACTGGATAACATCACTTTTCCTCACAAGACTGCTGACATGAACTTGATCTACAAACCCATAAAAATTGATAGGGAGAACCAATTCCACTAGGTTGTCCTCTGACCTCTGCATGTACAAATAACTACACACACACACACACACACACACACACACACACACACACACGCACACATGCACAGACACACCAATTTTTTAAAAAGTGAACTTTACAATGTCTGATGAATAAACACCAAGAAGTTAGTTATTACTATTTAAATTAAATTAACACTGGTGGAGTAAGAAGTGACAAAAGGCTCTGTTTTTGTATTTGTCAGATAAAGAAGAACATATTATATTTTGGGGTAACTATGCTATATTAGGAATAAGTTCAGGAAGTTTATAAAGATTTTATACAAATTTCTCACTTTATTTTCTTTGGGCTCAGTTGATCTGAGCATTCAGTTTTACAAATGGGGGAATGGATATCAAGAAAGTCAAGAATGTGTTCTAACTATATTTCAATGACATTTCTAGTAGTGGTGTCTCTGTTAGGGTTTCTGTTGCTGCAATGGAATATCATGACCAAAAGCAAGTTTACAAGGAAAGGGTTTTTTTGGCTTATACTTCCACAGCACTGTTATCATTGAAGGAAGTCAGGACAGGGACCCAAATATGGCAGAAACTTGGAGGCAGGAGCTGATGCAGAGGCCATGGAGGGGTGCTGCTTACTAGCTTGCTTCTCATGGCTTGCTCAGTCTGCGTTCTTGTAGAACCCAGGACCACTAGTCCAGAGATGGCACCACCAGCAATGGGCTGGACCTTCCCGCATCAATGACTAGTTAAGAAAATGTCTTATGGCCACTTGGCCAAGGTTGTTGAAATACATCCACACACCATCCTGGGTCCTCACAGTCCAGCCTGGCTGAAGGCATCTACAGGCCTTTATAGGTAAGTAGGGGCCATTATGATGAACAAATATATGGTGGAAAATGGGAAAGAATGAGAAGCAGAATGGTTCATGTGTGGTGGAAAGAGGCAGAACTGAAGAAGTAAAGGTGGTAAGGAGCAGGCTTATGTGGTAGCCTGCTTTCCACCCAGGGCCCTGGTAACATCTGGGCCTGGGCTACTGCCAAGGGCCATGTCTGGGCCCATGGTCCAACTGCAGGTAGGGTCTGTGTTGACATTCATGACCCATGTTGCCACCAAGGCCATAGGGTGCCCGGCATCTGGGCTGCCACCTGTGGGCATGACGGTGTCCAAGGGTCATGCTGCCACCAGGGCCATGTCTATCTGAGTGGCCTATGCTGTCACCAGGGGCCATGACACATCCAAGTCTGAGCTGCTGCCAAGGGTCATATCTGTGACATGGCCTTACAGTGAGTGGTCAGGTCTCTATTGATGTCTATGGCCCCTTTTACCATCAAAGGCCTTGCCAAACCCAAGGGTCTGGGCCACCATCTGAGGCCATGATGGTATCCAAAGGCTACCCTGCCACTGAGGAAATGCTTATTTGAGTGGCCATGCTGCCAACTGGGGCCATGGTGACACAGGCCTAGGCTGCTGCTGAGGACCATGTCTGGGTCCATAGTACTATAGCATCCTGGGTTTGTGTTGATGTCCTTGGCCCATGTTACCACAGGAGGCCATAGAAACCTTGCATGTTGAAATCCAAGGCCCATGTTGAGCCAGCCTCACCCTTCACTGGCCCTGGGATAGCTGCCATTGCCCCTCACTGACACTGAAGCAGGAGAGTGCAGTTGGAGTTTTCCTGTGTCCACCTAGCTCCTGCAGCCACTCAGACCCAAGTAAACACACAGACTTATATTACTTATAAACTCTATGACCATGGCAGGCTTCTTGCTATCTAGTTCTTATATCTTAAATTAACTCATTTCTATTAATGTATAAGTTGACATGTGGCTTGTGGCTTACTGGTACTATTACATCTTGCTTCCTCTGTATCTGGCTGGTGACTCTTTTTTTTTTTTTTTTTTTTTTTTTTTTTTTTTTGGTTTTTCGAGACAGGGTTTCTCTGGGTAGCTTTGCGCCTTTCCTGGAACTCACTTGGTAGTCCAGGCTGGCCTCGAACTCACAGAGATCCGCCTGGCTCTGCCTCCCGAGTGCTGGGATTAAAGGCGTGCGCCACCACCGCCCGGCGCCTGGTGACTCTTGACTCAGCTTTCCTGTTCCCAAAATTCTCCTCTCTCTTTGTCCCACCTATACTTCCTGCCTGGCTACTGGCTAATCAACACTTTATTTATTAACCAATCAGAGCTGCACATTCACAGTATATAGAGTGATATCCACAGCAGGAGAGCAGGTCCTGCCTCTCATGAGAGAGGTGATCCATGCACTAGGGAGATATAGCCCCACCCATCACCACAGGTATGGGAGAGCTGGCCCAGATAGCATAGATATGGGAGAGCTGGATTTTCCCCTCACCTGAGGGGGCAGTTCCAGTGGCCAGGGCTGAACATCTCAGCTACCACCCAGGCCCACATCCTGGACTTTGAGTTGGCACACCTAACATCTACCCCATCTATGACCTGCTAGAGTGCATGAAGGGACTGGTCCTCTGGAACAATAGTCACAGGATCTCCATGACTCGGGGCAACACCAGGATATACAAGAGGAGTTACAGTGAGGGTCCAGTGATGATGGTGTGCCAGAGATCACTGACCTTGAACCAGGCGAATGACTCATTGCAGTGAGCATTTTTAGGTGGGGCTGATTGGACAAAAGGGTATACTTTGTGACATACCATAGCTCCCAGTGCCACTAGGACAAAGGAAGAAGAGATGGGAAAGATGGAGGAGTGAGGTATTTTTTAAATTAATTTTTGGGAGAGTCTTTTTGGGGGGCATGTTGCAAGGATGAAGGATATATATGGAGGGACTGGAAGGTGGATAGTATTAGGGTGTATGTGTGAAATTCTCAAAGACTCAATGAAGAATTATCTTATTAAAAAAAGAAAAGAAAAAGAAAATATCTTTCAGCTGAATCTTATGGAAGAATATTCTCAATTGAGTTTCCCAACTTTCAGATAACTCTAGCTATGTTGACATAAGAGTAGCCAGCATATAACATTAGTAGAAATTACGTTAATAATGATCCTTACAAGGTTATGTAAGCTTGGAGCCTGGGATAAATATGGCAGTAACTCTACATATAACATTATTCATCCCCATTCCTACTTCTTCGGGAAATGGAACAAACAATGAAGATGTTCAGGGTCTAGGGAAGTAAATGATTGTGACTCCAAATTCTTAACAGATTAAAGTAACCATATGGTCAAAATGATGTCAGAAAACTGGTGTTTGAGTTTTCATTTTTGGAAGCTTTTTTTTCTCTAAAGACAGGACACCTATGGAGTGGCTTATTCCTTTAGCCCAGTAGTTCTCAATTTATGGGTCGTGACCCCTTTGGGAGCTGAATGACGCTTTCACAGGGGTCACCTAAGACCAATGGAAAACACAGGTATTTACATTATGATTCATAACAGTAAAAAGTTACAGTTATGAATTAGCAATGAAAATAATTTTTTGGTTGATGGGTCACTATAAAATGAGGAACTGCATTAAAGAGTCCCAGCATTAGAAAGGTTGAGAACTACTGCCTTAGCTAGTTGCCAAGTGAATAAAGAAACATCACATTGTCTTGTATTCTGCCTCCTTCTTTACTATCCAGCAGCCTTAAAGGAGAAGATCCATGAAGACAGGCTCATTTTTATGAATAGTACTTGGGGGATGAGGACAGGGGAAGCACTGGAGAAGTCAAGAAGAGGGGTGTGATGGATACATCCACAAAATGCTTCCACACCTAAGGCTCGGGGAACATTGCAGAAGAGGCAGTGGAGAGATTGCAGCAGCCAGCGCATCAGGAGTTTGCTTTGAGATTGTGTCTCCTTGTAATGTCAGAAGCTACACCTGTTAATCCTCACCAACATGACCACCCAAATGTGAGGCAAACAAAGATGACACCAATGACCATGCTAAGCTTGATGGGGAAAAGCCAATGAGCCTAAACCCTACACAAAGAACTATAGGCAACTGAGGAAATCTGGGGAAATCTGGGAACAGGAGAAGCTGTCTCCCTAGGGAGAAGCACACCAATTGGTTACTTAGTACCAAATAATCAACCTTGAAAATATACACACAAGTAGTATTATTTGGACTCAGCAGGTTATATTTAGGAAAGTATGTGTATGCATGCAATATTAATTAGTGAAAAAAGTGATGAATATGAAGGAGAATAGAGAATGAAATTTGGAGGGGGTGGATTAAAAGAAAGGAAAGGAAGGCAGAAATGTTGCAATTAAATTATAATTTCAAAAGTAAAAAAAAAAATTACAGGCACCAAAACTGCACAGAGAAACCCTGCCTCAAAAAAAATATTAGTAATTCATTAGCTGTAACATGATTTTTGAAATGTCAATAAAACTTGTATTCAAGGAGGAGCTGTAAAGAGAGCACATTGCTTTATAGAAGTATAGGAATGCAACTAAAACCAGATAAATCACAAATGTGGGAACCTAAAGAAGAATAGCTGCCTTCAGAGACTCAGACACAATATACAACACTATGCCAGTAGACTTGAGCCAAAATATTTAGAGAGTAAAATTCCTTCTCTTTGTAATCAGGTTCAAGAGTCTTATCTCCCATTTTGACTTTTTGTTTTGTCCAAAACACCTGAAACACTAAGTATATTATGCTGTCACAAAATACCTTACAAAAACCACTTAAGGAAGTGAGGGCTTATTGTGGCTCATGGGTTGACTGTACAGTCCGTTGTGGATAAGCATTTCGGCAGGAGTGGGAGGAATCTGGTCACACCTTATCCAGAGTGAGGGAGGACAGGGAGATGAATGCTGGTGCTCAGCTTGTTGTTTCCTTTGTGTTCAGTCTGGTTCCTCAGTTCATTAAATGCTGCCATTCACATTTATGGTGCGTTTTCCTACCTCGCTTAACTCAGCCTAGAAACTCCCTCACAGACATGCCCAGAGGTTTGTCTCCTGCATGATGCTGGATCCTGTCCAATTGACAACCATTATTAGCCATCTCGATGATCTTCCCTTTATTAGGGCTTGATAAATCCTCAGTTTTTTATTTATTTGGAACCTAGCCACAAATCACCCTTCTGTTTACTCTATGTTTTAATCCAGGGTCATCTAGAGTGCTGACCTGAAGAACAGACCTGTGTCAGTAGTTATTTGGGGGGCAGTTACATATAGCAGCAGTGAGTAGAAAGTAAAATGGGAGGCAGGGGAAGACAAGACCTGGTAAGTTACTGAGTTAGCAGCTGTTGTAGGTAATGGCTTTCCAGTCTTCGGAGGATGACATTCACCTCTGGGGACCATACACCTGAGAAAGGGGAAGGGAAGCTTTTGTCTTTAGGTTTTACTTCAGCACTGATAGAGTTATTTCAGGTTATTCCTCTCCGACTACCACATATACTTGCTGTACTAGATCCTGTCGGACTCTCAGAGTACAGAATTGAAATGTCCTGAGCTGTCACTTGGAGCAAGAAAAATGTCAATGCCAAGTGTATCAAAATTAGAACTTCATAAGTTTGCAGATTCACAGCTATACAGAGACAAAACCTAGAGAAAATGAGGTTGGGTATTAGACAAAATGCAGATATGACTCTGGAGTTGGATGACTTAAGGCATTTTTTTAAAATCACGGTCCACCCCTATAATGAAGATGTACTATAGTACCTGCAGTGAGAGTCATTTTGTGCAACCTACTAGGAGCTGGCACCAGCTGTTTATTGTTCCTGTGTCTCAATTTGCTAATTTTTAAAATGGACATTGTGTTTCTGAGCAAGAATTGTAAAATTACCATGACTATGTGAAAACAATTTAGTGCATATTGCCTGATAGGTACCTGTCATATAGAGCAGGAGATTTGCGATCACACCATGCAACTTTATGATTTTTTTTTTTAATTACTGAAGATTGAGTCCTGGTCCTCGTCAATGCTGGACAAGCACTCTGACACTGAGTTATATCCTTCCAGCTACATCACACGACTTTAACAGGACTGGACACAAATTGCTTCTGTTGAGTCATTGTGGGGGACCAGCCCCCACATTTATTTACCTCAGAACCTCTTGAGGAATGAGGGATAAGAGACTTAGAAATAAAGAGGGGAGAGAAACAGAGAGAAACACAGGATAGCCTTGGGTGGACCTGGATTCTTATCCACCAGCCTAGAACTTTGTTCCAAAGGACTATTTATAACAATGCCAAGGGGTGGAGCAAAAGACCTCCCCCTTGCTAGTTACAGCCAAGTGTAGACCCTTACAAATACTTGGTACCCAGGTCCATGTTCCAACATCCTCTTATACAGTCCTGCTTAGTCCAGCCACTAGGAAATGTAGTGGGCTCCAACAAGTCATATAGAAATCTTTGAGGTTAATGGGACAAGAATTACATTATTTCATAAGTAAAAACTTTAACGTAGAGAGATTATGTGCTTTAAAATGTTAAAATTGCTAAGTTGTTTTCAGTTTTTAAATGACAATTAATGTGAAAGTGCAATTTATGGATCCCAGCCTTAATTGCAGTAGACTACTGCCTGCCTACTTAGAGCACCAATCTAGTAGCTCAATCCTTGTTTGATTTTGCTGCTGAAAACTAGACAAAGCCTCCAAAGTCACTATCCTCTGTCACAGTGCACTATAGAAGTGTCAGCATAATTATCTCACTGAATCCCACCTTTTAATTTAGTTAGTGACTTATGTAGTCTTCCTTAAATAAAGCTCACAGAAGCAACTAATTTATCAAATCATTCAGATAAATTGTGCACATTTGAATGTTACTTTTTTTCAAATCCAAAGAACCATGAGAGGTACACAGAATAATGCATATTTCAAAGGGCCAGTTCAATGAACTTCATGAAACTTAACCATTTAAGAGAAACATCAGTGACTACAATAATTTGACAAAGATTATTCATATCATTTATTTATTGAATGAAAAGTGCGTTCTAACCCATACACTAAAGCACATCAGTCATATGTTCTCTTCTGTAATGTTCATGTGTCTTCAACAGTGTTCTCAACTGCTACTAACCCATTTAATCCTCATAATATCTTAAGGAGATGGGAACAATTATTATTTCCCCTTCACAGAAGAAAACAAAACAAACTAGGACTCCCTTTCTGAAGCTGATTGGGACCTCTACATCAATTATTAATCAAAACAGGCCCCTAAGACACGTCTACAGATCAGGATGATCTAGTCAGTTTCTCAGGTGAGGCTTCCTTCTTGGATGAATCTAGGATGTGTCATGTGGACAAAGTCAAATAGGACAGGGCTGATAAGGTGTTATACTCTTTAAAGAAGAGTATATATTCTCCTAAATATTTAAATGCTATAAGAATTTGGGTGCATTTCAAAGCTGCATAACAAAAAATGTCATATTATATTATGTAATGTCATGTAGCCCCTAAAAATCAAAATGTTATTACTCTGTGAGGTTAATAACTCATGTGGGGTTTAGATTAACATCCTCACTTAACTCTACTTTAAATCAGGATATCTTGGTTTGCTCAACTCTTTAGAGACAGGGTTTCTCTGTGTAGCTTTGTGCCATTCCTGGAACTCTCTTTGGAGACCAGGCTGGCCTCAAACTCACAGAGATCTGCCTGACTCTGCCTCCCGAGTGCTGGGATTAAAGGCGTGTGCCACCACTGCCCGGTGGTTTGCTCAACTCTTAAGTCATGTTAGTTGCCTTAATGTGAAAAATAAATACTGCTGGTGTGTGTGTGTGTGTGTGTGTGTGTGTGTGTGTGTGTGTATGTGTGTTTGTGTGCATGTGTGCATGGACATGTGTGCACTCAGACATGTGCATGTATGTGTGCACATTAGTTTTTCATCTCTGTAACAAATACCTAAATGAATAAATAGAAAAATATCTTTAATTTGTGCCAGGTTTTGGAAGTCTCAGTTCTTCTGTGGTTGTTCTCATTACAGTTGGCTAGTGGGAGTGCAGCACATTATGGTGGGACAATGATCATCTCAAAGCCTTGAAGCAAAATGCTAAGAGAGTGAGGCTCTTGCTTTCCCCACTGTGGCAGAAACCCAGTGATCTGAAGACATCCCACTAAGTACCACATCTTAAAAGTTTCATAACTTCCTAATAGGGTCACATGGGACCAAGCTTTGAAGAATAGACAAACAGATGGCATTCCAGATCTAAGTTACAACAATGAATTACTTTTATATCTTTTCTTAAGAATTTCACTTTGCACTTTTATAATATTCCTATCAATTCTAGAAATTAATGAAGAGACCGTCTAGTAGACTAGAAGTTGGAATTATGTATGTTGGAAACTAGAGATGTAAGTAACCTTCAGCACCTACTACAATAGGAGGGAAAACAGACAGATTTTATAATATCTAGAATGCAATTATCTCAGCCTACTGGGAAAAGCATTTCAGATCATATAGAATAAAATGTTATACTTTTGGTTTCTAAGAAGCATGACTAGAAAATTATACTACAATGAGATAAAACTTTGAAAAACATCTGGAGGCAAATATCCTTTAGCATAGAAATCATTTAATACAGAATGATCCCCAAAAGGGTATGTTCATAGGGCTAGAGCTACTGATATATACTTGATCATGGTGTGGGTCTTAAAACTGAATTCACAGGGCTAGAGAGTTGGCTCAGTGGTTGACCAGAGGACCTAAGATTGGTTATCATAACCCACATCAGACACCTTACAATTGCCTATAACTCCAATTTCATGGGATCCAGCTTCCTCTTCTGGCCTCCATCAGCACCTGCATGCACACTGTTCACATGTATACACCCAGAAACATGCACATACCCAATAAACAAACAAACAAATAAATAAATAAACCTTTAAAAGTAAACTCAGAAAGAATTATATGTGGAGGATGTGGAAAATTTAAACTATGTGTCAATGATACAAATGACATGCCTTAATGATCCTAATGACGTCTCCAAATAATTGGGGAGATAGAGTCCCAACTGGCCATTTCTAGTCACCAAATGAAACTTCTAGTACTATGACTTGGCTACATCCAAAGGGTTCCAATGGAAATCCCCAAACATCCCTGTCGGTTACCATGACCATAGGTTGCTTTCCACCAACTGACCCATTGCTGAAGATAACACCCACACAATTCAATGAACATGGAGAAGTTGAGTTCATGCCTACATAGAAACTTTACTCCTATATTCTAGTATCTTTGGTACAGGAGTTACTCTGAAGGCTACAAAAAGAAAAACGAACACCAACTCAGCCACAAAAGCTTTGATCTATCTTGCCTGCAAATTATTCTAGGGCAATGGTGGAACAATATTTGTGGGAGTAACTAACCATTGTCTATTTGATTAAAGGCCAACTCCAGGAAATTGAACCTATACCCAAAACTGCCTGGTGATCAAGAACCAGAGACCTAAGGTAAAACCAAATAATGCTGCTCTTAAAAAAAAAAAAAAAGGTAGTGATAAAATGACTCCTGATGATATTTTGCTGTACTCATAACCAGCGCCTTAACCAGCCATCATCAGAGAAGCTTCCTCCTGCTGCAGATGAGAACAAATACAAAGAAAGAGAGAGGCAAGGGAGGAAAGACGGAGAGAAAGGGAGGGAGGGAGAGAGAGGAGAGAGAGAGGGAGATGGAGAGAGAGAGAGAGAGAGAGAGAGAGAGAGAGAGAGAGAGAGAGAGAGAGAGAGAGAGAAGTCTGCCCCAGGTCCTCTGTGTATGTATTACAACTTTCAGTGTAGTATTTTTAAGAAACTCCTGAGTGTGTGAATGAGTGGTATCTCTGATTCGTGTGCCTTCT